>NW_026872244.1:0-2500 GCF_033458585.1 Syngnathus typhle | reverse complement strand
GCCGGGCTTGAGTTAGTGGTTTGCGCCCGGTACTCTACGTTAAAAGTCAGGCGGAACGGCTCTGAAGCTCCAGACGGTGCTTCCTTGAATGCTTAGCCGCCCTTTCGAGCTGCCATGCGGGCTTGAGTTAGTGGTTTGCGCCCGGTACTCTACGTTAAAAGTCAGGCGGAACGGCTCTGAAGCTCAGACGGTGCTTCCTTGAATGCTTAGCCGCCTTTCGAGCTGCCATGCCGGGCTTGAGTTAGTGGTTTTGCGCCCGGTACTCTACGTTAAAAGTCAGGCGGAACGGCTCTGAAGCTCCAGACGTGCTTCCTTGAATGCTTAGCCGCCTTTCGAGCTGCCATGCCGGGCTTGAGTTAGTGGTTTGCGCCCGGTACTCTACGTTAAAAGTCAGGCGGAACGGCTCTGAAGCTCCAGACGGTGCTTCCTTGAATGCTTAGCGCCTTTCGAGCTGCCATGCCGGGCTTGAGTTAGTGGTTTGCGCCGGTACTCTACGTTAAAAGTCAGGCGGAACGGCTCTGAAGCTCCAGACGGTGCTTCCTTGAATGCTTAGCCGCCTTTCGAGCTGCCATGCCGGGCTTGAGTTAGTGGTTTGCGCCCGGTACTCTACGTTAAAAGTCAGGCGGAACGGCTCTGAAGCTCCAGACGGTGCTTCCTTGAATGCTTAGCCGCCTTTCGAGCTGCCATGCCGGGCTTGAGTTAGTGGTTTGCGCCGGTACTCTACGTTAAAAGTCAGGCGGAACGGCTCTGAAGCTCCAGACGGTGCTTCCTTGAATGCTTAGCCGCCTTTCGAGCTGCCATGCCGGGCTTGAGTTAGTGGTTTGCGCCCGGTACTCTACGTTAAAAGTCAGGCGGAACGGCTCTGAAGCTCCAGACGGTGCTTCCTTGAATGCTTAGCCGCCTTTCGAGCTGCCATGCCGGGCTTGAGTTAGTGGTTTGCGCCCGGTACTCTACGTTAAAAGTCAGGCGGAACGGCTCTGAAGCTCCAGACGGTGCTTCCTTGAATGCTTAGCCGCCTTTCGAGCTGCCATGCCGGCTTGAGTTAGTGGTTTGCGCCCGGTACTCTACGTTAAAAGTCAGGCGGAACGGCTCTGAAGCTCCAGACGGTGCTTCCTCTGAATGCCTTAGCCGCCTTTCGAGCTGCCATGCCGGGCTTGAGTTAGTGGTTTGCGCCCGGTACTCTACGTTAAAAGTCAGGCGGAACGGCTCTGAAGCTCCAGACGGTGCTTCCTTGAATGCTTAGCCGCCTTTCGAGCTGCCATGCCGGGCTTGAGTTAGTGGTTTGCGCCGGTACTCTACGTTAAAAGTCAGGCGGAACGGCTCTGAAGCTCCAGACGGTGCTTCCTTGAATGCTAGCCGCCTTTCGAGCTGCCATGCCGGCTTGAGTTAGTGGTTTGCCGCCCGGTACTCTACGTTAAAAGTCAGGCGGAACGGCTCTGAAGCTCCAGACGGTGCTTCCTTGAATGCTTAGCCGCCTTTCGAGCTGCCATGCCGGGCTTGAGTAGTGGTTTGCGCCCGGTACTCTACGTTAAAGTCAGGCGGAACGGCTCTGAAGCTCCAGACGGTGCTTCCTTGAATGCTTAGCCGCCTTTCGAGCTGCCATGCCGGCTTGAGTTAGTGGTTGCGCCCGGTACTCTACGTTAAAAGTCAGGCGGAACGGCTCTGAAGCTCCAGACGGTGCTTCCTTGAATGCTTAGCCGCCTTTCGAGCTGCCATGCCGGGCTTGAGTTAGTGGTTTGCGGCCCGGTACTCTACGTTAAAAGTCAGGCGGAACGGCTCTGAAGCTCCAGACGGTGCTTCCTTGAATGCTTAGCCGCCTTTCGAGCTGCCATGCCGGGCTTGAGTTAGTGGTTTGCGCCCGGTACTCTACGTTAAAAGTCAGGCGGAACGGCTCTGAAGCTCCAGACGGTGCTTCCTTGAATGCTTAGCCGCCTTTCGAGCTGCCATGCCGGGCTTGAGTTAGTGGTTTGCGCCCGGTACTCTACGTTAAAAGTCAGGCGGAACGGCTCTGAAGCTCCAGACGGTGCTTCCTTGAATGCTTAGCCGCCTTTCGAGCTGCCATGCCGGGCTTGAGTTAGTGGTTTGCGCCCGGGTACTCTACGTTAAAAGTCAGGCGGAACGGCTCTGAAGCTCCAGACGGTGCTTCCTTGAATGCTTAGCCGCCTTTCGAGCTGCCATGCCGGCTTGAGTTAGTGGTTGCGCCCGGTACTCTACGTTAAAAGTCAGGCGAACGGCTCTGAAGCTCCAGACGGTGCTTCCTTGAATGCTTAGCCCGACCTTTCGAGCTGCCATGCCGGGCTTGAGTTAGTGGTTTGCGACCCCGGTACTCTACGTTAAAAGTCAGGCGGAACGGCTCTGAAGCTCCAGACGGTGCTTCCTTGAATGCTTAGCCGCCTTTCGAGCTGCCATGCCGGGCTTGAGTTAGTGGTTTGCCGCCCGGTACTCTACGTTAAAAGTCAGGCGGAACGGCTCTGAAGCTCCAGACGGTGCTTCCTTGAAT
>NW_026872243.1:15000-32500 GCF_033458585.1 Syngnathus typhle | reverse complement strand
GTCCTCCGTGGAGAGCGACCCGCAAGTGGGGAGGAACCGTCCACCCAACGCCGGCGCGAGCCGGGGCCGGTGGGGGCCCTACCAAGGCGGGTCTCATTGCCTGTCGGTCAGTTCGGGAGAAGGTGGGGGTACTCGGAGGCCCGCCGGGAGCAGACGGGGGTCCGGAAGGTGAGGGGGTGAAGGACGGCGGTCGGGAGCAGACGGCCGTCCCCGGGAGGGGGTGTTCGTTCACGTGCGGACGCCGGGAGCAGGCGGCCGTCACGCAATTCTGCCAACCGTTCCCACCGGCCTGTGTTTAAGGAGGCGGCCGGTCCTCCACGAGAAGAATTCTGCCAAACGTTCCACCGGCCTGTGTTTAAGGAGGCGGCCGGTCCTCCCCGTCGTTCCGCCGGCTTGTGTTTAAGGAGGCGGCCGGTCCTCCACGAGAAGAATTCTGCCAAACGTTCCACCGGCCTGTGTTTAAGGAGGCGGCCGGTCCTCCCCGTCGTTCCGCCGGCTTGTGTTTAAGGAGGCGGCCGGTCCTCCACTATTCCTTCCTTGGATGGAAAGCATGTAGCACTTTGAAAATTTTCGAGCACTGTGACACTTTGAAAATTTTCGAGAGTTTTTGTACTTAGAAAATTTTTCGCTCTTGCACTTCCAGAGTGCTTTGCGGTAGCTCCTAGGTTCGCTGTCCGAGCATGTGAACACTTTTTGGGGGGGAACACATCGCTAGAGACACCAGCCGCCTGGTTCTCGGGGCCAAAACTTGTGTTCCCCACACTCGTTCTGACTATATTTTGCGATTTGGGGGTAAAGGTAATGAGTACAGTGACTAGGGGGACCAACTCATCGTACTCTGGCGCACCAACAGACCAAAGCTGGTACTGCACTTACCCCTGGTACCCCAACGCCTGGTACCTGACGGGCGAGAGGCTGATTTTTCGCTATTTGCGGCCGACCGAGGGAACCAGACAAAGCGGACACTTTACGGCGCAAGAGCCGTTGGCACTTAGAAATTTTTCGACAAAGTTGGCGCGAGCTCCAGAAGGAGAGGCTGATTTTTCGCTATTTGTGGCCGACCGAGGGAACCAGGCAAAGCGGACACTTTACGGCGCAAGAGCCGTTGGCACTTAGAAATTTTTTGACAAAGTTGGCGCGAGCTCCAGAAGGAGAGGCTGATTTTTCGCTATTTGTGGCCGACCGAGGGAACCAGGCAAAGCGGACACTTTACGGCGCAAGAGCCGTTGGCACTTAGAAATTTTTTGACAAAGTTGGCGCGAGCTCCAGAAGGAGAGGCTGATTTTTCGCTATTTGTGGCCGACCGAGGGAACCAGGCAAAGCGGACACTTTACGGCGCAAGAGCCGTTGGCACTTAGAAAATATTCGCCAAAGTTGGCACGAGCTCCAGAAGGAGAGGCTGATTTTTCGCTATTTGTGGCCGACCGAGGGAACCAGACAAAGCGGACACATTACGGCGCAAGAGCCGTTGGCACTTAGAAAATATTCGCCAAAGTTGGCACGAGCTCCAGAAGGAGAGGCTGATTTTTCGCTATTTGTGGCCGACCGAGGGAACCAGACAAAGCGGACACTTTACGGCGCAAGAGCCGTTGGCACTTAGAAAATATTCGCCAAAGTTGGCACGAGCTCCAGAAGGAGAGGCTGATTTTTCGCCGTTTGTGGCCGACCGAGGGAACCAGACAAAGCGGACACATTACGGCGCAAGAGCCGTTGGCACTTAGGCGAGCTCCAGAAGGAGAGGCTGATTTTTCGCTATTTGTGGCCGACCGAGGGAACCAGGCAAAGCGGACACATTACGGCGCAAGAGCCGTTGGCACTTAGAAAATATTCGCCAAAGTTGGCACGAGCTCCAGAAGGAGAGGCTGATTTTTCGCCGTTTGTGGCCGACCGAGGGAACCAGACAAAGCGGACACATTACGGCGCAAGAGCCGTTGGCACTTAGGCGAGCTCCAGAAGGAGAGGCTGGTTTTTCGCTATTTGTGGCCGACCGAGGGAACCAGGCAAAGCGGACACTTTACGGCGCAAGAGCCGTTGGCACTTAGAAAATATTCGCCAAAGTTGGCACGAGCTCCAGAAGGAGAGGCTGATTTTTCGCCGTTTGTGGCCGACCGAGGGAACCAGGCAAAGCGGACACATTACGGCGCAAGAGCCGTTGGCACTTAGGCGAGCTCCAGAAGGAGAGGCTGGTTTTTCGCTATTTGTGGCCGACCGAGGGAACCAGGCAAAGCGGACACATTACGGCGCAAGAGCCGTTGGCACTTAGGCGAGCTCCAGAAGGAGAGGCTGATTTTTCGCCGTTTGTGGCCGACCGAGGGAACCAGGCAAAGCGGACACATTACGGCGCAAGAGCCGTTGGCACTTAGGCGAGCTCCAGAAGGAGAGGCTGGTTTTTCGCTATTTGTGGCCGACCGAGGGAACCAGGCAAAGCGGACACATTACGGCGCAAGAGCCGTTGGCACTTAGGCGAGCTCCAGAAGGAGAGGCTGATTTTTTGCCGTTTGTGGCCGACCGAGGGAACCAGGCAAAGCGGACACATTACGGCGCAAGAGCCGTTGGCACTTAGGCGAGCTCCAGAAGGAGAGGCTGGTTTTTCGCTATTTGTGGCCGACCGAGGGAACCAGGCAAAGCGGACACATTACGGCGCAAGAGCCGTTGGCACTTAGGCGAGCTCCAGAAGGAGAGGCTGATTTTTCGCCGTTTGTGGCCGACCGAGGGAACCAGGCAAAGCGGACACATTACGGCGCAAGAGCCGTTGGCACTTAGGCGAGCTCCAGAAGGAGAGGCTGGTTTTTCGCTATTTGTGGCCGACCGAGGGAACCAGGCAAAGCGGACACATTACGGCGCAAGAGCCGTTGGCACTTAGGCGAGCTCCAGAAGGAGAGGCTGATTTTTCGCCGTTTGTGGCCGACCGAGGGAACCAGGCAAAGCGGACACATTACGGCGCAAGAGCCGTTGGCACTTAGGCGAGCTCCAGAAGGAGAGGCTGGTTTTTCGCTATTTGTGGCCGACCGAGGGAACCAGGCAAAGCGGACACATTACGGCGCAAGAGCCGTTGGCACTTAGGCGAGCTCCAGAAGGAGAGGCTGATTTTTCGCCGTTTGTGGCCGACCGAGGGAACCAGGCAAAGCGGACACATTACGGCGCAAGAGCCGTTGGCACTTAGGCGAGCTCCAGAAGGAGAGGCTGGTTTTTCGCTATTTGTGGCCGACCGAGGGAACCAGGCAAAGCGGACACATTACGGCGCAAGAGCCGTTGGCACTTAGGCGAGCTCCAGAAGGAGAGGCTGGTTTTTCGCTATTTGTGGCCGACCGAGGGAACCAGGCAAAGCGGACACATTACGGCGCAAGAGCCGTTGGCACTTAGGCGAGCTCCAGAAGGAGAGGCTGGTTTTTCGCTATTTGTGGCCGACCGAGGGAACCAGGCAAAGCGGACACATTACGGCGCAAGAGCCGTTGGCACTTAGGCGAGCTCCAGAAGGAGAGGCTGGTTTTTCGCTATTTGTGGCCGACCGAGGGAACCAGGCAAAGCGGACACATTACGGCGCAAGAGCCGTTGGCACTTAGAAAATATTCGCCAAAGTTGGCACGAGCTCCAGAAGGAGAGGCTGATTTTTCGCTATTTGTGGCCGACCGAGGGAACCAGGCAAAGCGGACACATTACGGCGCAAGAGCCGTTGGCACTTAGGCGAGCTCCAGAAGGAGAGGCTGGTTTTTCGCCGTTTGTGGCCGACCGAGGGAACCAGGCAAAGCGGACACATTACGGCGCAAGAGCCGTTGGCACTTAGGCGAGCTCCAGAAGGAGAGGCTGGTTTTTCGCTATTTGTGGCCGACCGAGGGAACCAGGCAAAGCGGACACATTACGGCGCAAGAGCCGTTGGCACTTAGGCGAGCTCCAGAAGGAGAGGCTGGTTTTTCGCTATTTGTGGCCGACCGAGGGAACCAGGCAAAGCGGACACATTACGGCGCAAGAGCCGTTGGCACTTAGGCGAGCTCCAGAAGGAGAGGCTGATTTTTCGCCGTTCGTGGCCGACCGAGGGAACCAGGCAAAGCGGACACATTACGGCGCAAGAGCCGTTGGCACTTAGAAAATATTCGCCAAAGTTGGCACGAGCTCCAGAATGAGAGGCTGATTTTTCGCCGTTTGTGGCCGACCGAGGGAACCAGGCAAAGCGGACACATTACGGCGCAAGAGCCGTTGGCACTTAGGCGAGCTCCAGAAGGAGAGGCTGATTTTTTCGCTATTTGTGGCCGACCGAGGGAACCAGGCAAAGCGGACACATTACGGCGCAAGAGCCGTTGGCACTTAGAAAATATTCGCCAAAGTTGGCACGAGCTCCAGAATGAGAGGCTGATTTTTCGCCGTTTGTGGCCGACCGAGGGAACCAGACAAAGCGGACACATTACGGCGCAAGAGCCGTTGGCACTTAGGCGAGCTCCAGAAGGAGAGGCTGATTTTTTCGCTATTTGTGGCCGACCGAGGGAACCAGGCAAAGCGGACACATTACGGCGCAAGAGCCGTTGGCACTTAGAAAATATTCGCCAAAGTTGGCACGAGCTCCAGAATGAGAGGCTGATTTTTCGCCGTTTGTGGCCGACCGAGGGAACCAGGCAAAGCGGACACATTACGGCGCAAGAGCCGTTGGCACTTAGGCGAGCTCCAGAAGGAGAGGCTGATTTTTTCGCTATTTGTGGCCGACCGAGGGAACCAGGCAAAGCGGACACATTACGGCGCAAGAGCCGTTGGCACTTAGAAAATATTCGCCAAAGTTGGCACGAGCTCCAGAATGAGAGGCTGATTTTTCGCCGTTTGTGGCCGACCGAGGGAACCAGACAAAGCGGACACATTACGGCGCAAGAGCCGTTGGCACTTAGGCGAGCTCCAGAAGGAGAGGCTGATTTTTCGCTATTTGTGGCCGACCGAGGGAACCAGGCAAAGCGGACACTTTACGGCGCAAGAGCCGTTGGCACTTAGAAAATATTCGCCAAAGTTGGCACGAGCTCCAGAAGGAGAGGCTGATTTTTCGCCGTTTGTGGCCGACCGAGGGAACCAGACAAAGCGGACACATTACGGCGCAAGAGCCGTTGGCACTTAGGCGAGCTCCAGAAGGAGAGGCTGATTTTTCGCTATTTGTGGCCGACCGAGGGAACCAGGCAAAGCGGACACTTTACGGCGCAAGAGCCGTTGGCACTTAGAAAATATTCTGAAATTCTCACCGACCTCCGTGGTGGAGAGGCCGAATTTTCGACATTCGTGGCCGACCGGGGAACCGTCGCCACTCGGACAACTTGTGCGGCAGCCCTCGGTGATTTTAGGACCGCTTTTTCACCCTCGCTGTCCGACCGGAGAACCGTCGTAGCTCGGACAGTTCGTGTGCCAGCATCCGCTGGCACTTAGAAAATTTTAAAAAAGAAAAAAATAGTCTTCTGCATATACGTTCTGACTATATTTTGCGATTAGGGGGTAAAGGTAATGAGTACAGTGACTAGGGGGACCAACTCATCGTACTCTGGCGCACCAACACGCCAAGGTTGGTACTGCACTTAGGCTGATTTTTGCGCTATTCGCGGCCGACCGGGGAACCAGCGCGGAGCGGACACATTACGGCGAATGAGCCGTTGGCACTTAGAAAATTTTTGAGCTTTTTTCGAACTTCCGTGAGGCTGATTTTGCGCTATTCGCGGCCGACCGGGGAACCAGCGCGGAGCGGACACATTACGGCGAATGAGCCGTTGGCACTTAGAAAATTTTTGAGCTTTTTTCGAACTTCCGTGAGGCTGATTTTGCGCTATTCGCGGCCGACCGGGGAACCAGCGCGGAGCGGACACATTACGGCGAATGAGCCGTTGGCACTTAGAAAATTTTTGAGCTTTTTTCGAACTTCCGTGAGGCTGATTTTGCGCTATTCGCGGCCGACCGGGGAACCAGCGCGGAGCGGACACATTACGGCGAATGAGCCGTTGGCACTTAGAAAATTTTTGAGCTTTTTTCGGACTTCCGTGTGGAGCTTTGGGGCCGTTCCGCCTAACTTTTTATGCCCGATTAGGCTTCCAGGGAGGCGGCTAAGCATTATTGACCAATCATGGAGCTTTTTTGGGACTTCCGTGTGGAGCTTTGGGGCCGTTCCGCCTAACTTTTTATGCCCGATTAGGCTTCCAGGGAGGCGGCTAAGCATTATTGACCAATCATGGAGCTTTTTTGGGACTTCCGTGTGGAGCTTTGGAGCCGTTCCGCCTAACTTTTTATGCCCGATTAGGCTTCCAGGGAGGCGGCTAAGCATTATTGACCAATCATGGAGCTTTTTTGGGACTTCCGTGTGGAGCTTTGGGGCCGTTCCGCCTAGCTTTTTATGCCCGATTAGGCTTCCAGGGAGGCGGCTAAGCATTATTGACCAATCATGGAGCTTTTTTGGGACTTCCGTGTGGAGCTTTGGGGCCGTTCCGCCTAACTTTTTATGCCCGATTAGGCTTCCAGGGAGGCGGCTAAGCATTATTGACCAATCATGGAGCTTTTTTGGGACTTCCGTGTGGAGCTTTGGGGCCGTTCCGCCTAGCTTTTTATGCCCGATTAGGCTTCCAGGGAGGCGGCTAAGCATTATTGACCAATCATGGAGCTTTTTTGGGACTTCCGTGTGGAGCTTTGGGGCCGTTCCGCCTAGCTTTTTATGCCCGATTAGGCTTCCAGGGAGGCGGCTAAGCATTATTGACCAATCATGGAGCTTTTTTGGGACTTCCGTGTGGAGCTTTGGGGCCGTTCCGCCTAGCTTTTTATGCCCGATTAGGCTTCCAGGGAGGCGGCTAAGCATTATTGACCAATCATGGAGCTTTTTTGGGACTTCCGTGTGGAGCTTTGGGGCCGTTCCGCCTAGCTTTTTATGCCCGATTAGGCTTCCAGGGAGGCGGCTAAGCATTATTGACCAATCATGGAGCTTTTTTGGGACTTCCGTGTGGAGCTTTGGGGCCGTTCCGCCTAGCTTTTTATGCCCGATTAGGCTTCCAGGGAGGCGGCTAAGCATTATTGACCAATCATGGAGCTTTTTTGGGACTTCCGTGTGGAGCTTTGGGGCCGTTCCGCCTAGCTTTTTATGCCCGATTAGGCTTCCAGGGAGGCGGCTAAGCATTATTGACCAATCATGGAGCTTTTTTGGGACTTCCGTGTGGAGCTTTGGGGCCGTTCCGCCTAGCTTTTTATGCCCGATTAGGCTTCCAGGGAGGCGGCTAAGCATTATTGACCAATCATGGAGCTTTTTTGGGACTTCCGTGTGGAGCTTTGGGGCCGTTCCGCCTAGCTTTTTATGCCCGATTAGGCTTCCAGGGAGGCGGCTAAGCATTATTGACCAATCATGGAGCTTTTTTGGGACTTCCGTGTGGAGCTTTGGGGCCGTTCCGCCTAGCTTTTTATGCCCGATTAGGCTTCCAGGGAGGCGGCTAAGCATTATTGACCAATCATGGAGCTTTTTTGGGACTTCCAGCCGGTGCTTTGGGGGCCTTCCCCCTCACTTTCTACGCCCGATTGGGCTTCCAGGGACGCGGCTAAGCATTTTTAACAGAAATGGAGCTTTTTGCGGAGCTCCAGCCGGTGCCACCGGCAGGCCGTGCACGCGGACGAGATGACCGAAAGAAGCTCCAGGAGAGCGGATGGACGCTTTTTAAGCACCGAGGCGGAGATCGCGGAGCTTTAATAGACTTCCAGCGGGCCCAAAGCGGCCAGGCAGACGGCGCAGCGCGACCTGGTACCTCGCACGGGACGCATCGCCCCCCCCGCGCACAGTTCCAGGGGGCCGGGATGACGTTTCAAAGCTGCCGCTGCAGCTGCGGCGGGGAGTGGCCTCCCTCCGGTGGACACGACGAGTAAATGACACCGGCCGCTGACGCAAACCCACGCCGGACAGGAGAGCTCAAAAGCCGGGTAACATTTCAAGGAAGACCCCCCCTGCGCAGACCTCCACTAGGCCGGGATGACTGTTCAGCTGTGGCGGGGAGTGGCCTCCCTCCGGTCGGCACGACGAGTAAATGACACCGGCCGCTGACGCAAACCCACGCCGGACAGGAGAGCTCAAAAGCCGGGTAACATTTCAAGGAAGACCCCCCCTGCGCAGACCTCCACTAGGCCGGGATGACTGTTCAGCTGTGGCGGGGAGTGGCCTCCCTCCGGTCGGCACGACGAGTAAATGACACCGGCCGCTGACGCAAACCCACGCCGGACAGGAGAGCTCAAAAGCCGGGTAACATTTCAAGGAAGACCCCCCCTGCGCAGACCTCCACTAGGCCGGGATGACTGTTCAGCTGTGGCGGGGAGTGGCCTCCCTCCGGTCGGCACGACGAGTAAATGACACCGGCCGCTGACGCAAACCCACGCCGGACAGGAGAGCTCAAAAGCCGGGTAACATTTCAAGGAAGACCCCCCCTGCGCAGACCTCCACTAGGCCGGGATGACTGTTCAGCTGTGGCGGGGAGTGGCCTCCCTCCGGTCGGCACGACGAGTAAATGACACCGGCCGCTGACGCAAACCCACGCCGGACAGGAGAGCTCAAAAGCCGGGTAACATTTCAAGGAAGACCCCCCCTGCGCAGACCTCCACTAGGCCGGGATGACTGTTCAGCTGTGGCGGGGAGTGGCCTCCCTCCGGTCGGCACGACGAGTAAATGACACCGGCCGCTGACGCAAACCCACGCCGGACAGGAGAGCTCAAAAGCCGGGTAACATTTCAAGGAAGACCCCCCCTGCGCAGACCTCCACTAGGCCGGGATGACTGTTCAGCTGTGGCGGGGAGTGGCCTCCCTCCGGTCGGCACGACGAGTAAATGACACCGGCCGCTGACGCAAACCCACGCCGGACAGGAGAGCTCAAAAGCCGGGTAACATTTCAAGGAAGACCCCCCCTGCGCAGACCTCCACTAGGCCGGGATGACTGTTCAGCTGTGGCGGGGAGTGGCCTCCCTCCGGTCGGCACGACGAGTAAATGACACCGGCCGCTGACGCAAACCCACGCCGGACAGGAGAGCTCAAAAGCCGGGTAACATTTCAAGGAAGACCCCCCCTGCGCAGACCTCCACTAGGCCGGGATGACTGTTCAGCTGTGGCGGGGAGTGGCCTCCCTCCGGTCGGCACGACGAGTAAATGACACCGGCCGCTGACGCAAACCCACGCCGGACAGGAGAGCTCAAAAGCCGGGTAACATTTCAAGGAAGACCCCCCCTGCGCAGACCTCCACTAGGCCGGGATGACTGTTCAGCTGTGGCGGGGAGTGGCCTCCCTCCGGTCGGCACGACGAGTAAATGACACCGGCCGCTGACGCAAACCCACGCCGGACAGGAGAGCTCAAAAGCCGGGTAACATTTCAAGGAAGACCCCCCCTGCGCAGACCTCCACTAGGCCGGGATGACTGTTCAGCTGTGGCGGGGAGTGGCCTCCCTCCGGTCGGCACGACGAGTAAATGACACCGGCCGCTGACGCAAACCCACGCCGGACAGGAGAGCTCAAAAGCCGGGTAACATTTCAAGGAAGACCCCCCCTGCGCAGACCTCCACTAGGCCGGGATGACTGTTCAGCTGTGGCGGGGAGTGGCCTCCCTCCGGTCGGCACGACGAGTAAATGACACCGGCCGCTGACGCAAACCCACGCCGGACAGGAGAGCTCAAAAGCCGGGTAACATTTCAAGGAAGACCCCCCCTGCGCAGACCTCCACTAGGCCGGGATGACTGTTCAGCTGTGGCGGGGAGTGGCCTCCCTCCGGTCGGCACGACGAGTAAATGACACCGGCCGCTGACGCAAACCCACGCCGGACAGGAGAGCTCAAAAGCCGGGTAACATTTCAAGGAAGACCCCCCCTGCGCAGACCTCCACTAGGCCGGGATGACTGTTCAGCTGTGGCGGGGAGTGGCCTCCCTCCGGTCGGCACGACGAGTAAAGCTATTTAGGAAAATCTGAGATAAATATCACTTGCATAATAATTTGGAACACGGTCCCGTGTTCCAAATTATTATGCAAAATGTATTTAGACACCAGCAATCGCACTTAGATTTGTTTCTTTTTTCTTTCTTTTAGCTTCCATAATGTTACCGGGCGCTGACGCAAACCCACGCCCGGCAGGAGAGCTCAAAAGCCGGGTAACATTTCAAGGAAGACCCCCCCTGCGCAGACCTCCACTAGGCCGGGATGACTGTTCAGCTGCGGCGGGGAGTGGCCTCCCTCCGGTCGGCACGACGAGTAAATGACACCGGCCGCTGACGCAAACCCACGCCGGACAGGAGAGCTCAAAAGCCGGGTAACATTTCAAGGAAGACCCCCCCTGCGCAGACCTCCACTAGGCCGGGATGACTTTTCAAAGCTGCCTCTGCAGCTGCGGCGGGGAGTTGCCTCCCTCCGGTGGACACGACGAGTAAATACACCAGCACTTGCTCTTAGATTTGTTTCTTTTTTCTTTCTTTTAGCTTCCATAATGTTACCGGGCGCTGACGCAAACCCACGCCCGGCAGGAGAGCTCGGAAGCCGGGTAACATTTCAAGGAAGACCCCCCCTGCGCAGACCTCCACTAGGCCGGGATGACTGTTCAGCTGCGGCGGGGAGTGGCCTCCCTCCGGTCGGCACGACGAGTAAAGCTATTTAGGAAAATCTGAGATAAATATCACTTGCATAATACTTTGGAACACGGTCCCGTGTTCCAAATTATTATGCAAAATGTATTTAGACACCAGCAATCGCACTTAGATTTGTTTCTTTTTTCTTTCTTTTAGCTTCCATAATGTTACCGGGCGCTGACGCAAACCCACGCCCGGCAGGAGAGCTCAAAAGCCGGGTAACATTTCAAGGAAGCTATTTAGGAAAATCTGAGATAAATATCCTTTGCATAATAATTTGGAACACGGTCCCGTGTTCCAAATTATTATGCAAAATGTATTTAAGTGTCATAAAGATTACATTTTTTGTTTTTCAAGTACTGAAATCACCCTCAGTCATGGTACAGTCCATGGTAGTCTGCCAGGTGAGCGCAATTGTAGTAATTAACAAGTCTATTTAAGTTCCGCGTTTTTAAGCGTTCGGCCATTTCGTTCAACCATGGGGAGGAAAAAGGATCTCTCTGCTGTCGAGAAGCGTGAAATCGTTCGATGCCTTGGACAAGGTATGCAGACATTCGATATTGCACGAAAGCTTAAGCGCGACCATCGAACTTTGAAGAAATTCGTCGCTGATTCGGAGCAAACGCGCGTTCGTGCAGACAAAGGCACGACAAGGAAGGTTTCTGCAAGACAAACAAATCGAATCAAGAGGGCGGCTGCAAGCATGCCACTAAAGACGAGCAAACAAATATTCGACGCTGCTGGTGCCAGTGAAGTCCCACGAACGACGAGGTGCAGGATCCTCCAGAGGCTTGCAGTTGTGCGGAAACCCTCCATTCGGCCACCCCTGAACAACGCGAACAAGCAGAAACGGCTGCAGTGGGCCCAGACTTACATGAAGACAAATTTTCAGACAGTCCTGTTCACCGACGAGTGCCGTGCCACCTTGGATGGGCCAGGTAGGGTTTTTTAAGTTTTTCCTTGCACTTTTGAGAGCTCAGGGGATGCTTTGAGAATAATTGTCAATTTCTGTCTATGTGAAGCCCTTTGAGACTGCTTGTGATTTAGGGCTATACAAATAAACTTGATTTGACTTGACTTTACAGATGGATGGAGTCGTGGATGGTTGGTGGACGGCCACGATAGCCCAACAAGGCTGCGGCGTCAGCAGGGAGGTGGCGGAGTGATGTTTTGGGCCGGAATCATGGGGAGAGAGCTGCTTGGCCCCTTTAGGGTCCCTGAAGGCGTCAAAATTACGTCTGTTAACTACGTGGAATTTCTGACTCAACACTTCTGTCCATGGTACAACAGGAAGAACCGTGCTTTCCGTCAAAAGATCATCTTCATGCATGACAATGCACCGTCTCATGCTGCAAGAAATACGTCAACGTCTTTGGCATCTATGGGAATAAAGGGAGAGAAACTGATGGTGTGGCCCCCATGCTCCCCTGACCTCAATCCTATTGAAAACTTGTGGAGCATCGTCAAGCAGAAAATCTACGAAGGTGGGAGGCAGTTCAATTCCAAAGAGCAGCTCTGGCAGGCTATTCTTAGATCCTGCCAAGAAATTCAACCAGAAACTGTACAAAAACTCACAAGTTCAGTGGATGGAAGAATCGTGAAGCTGCTGTTGAACAAAGGGTCCTATGTTAAAATGTAACTTTGTTTTTTATTGAAATAAAGGGTCCTATGTTAAAATGTAACTTGTTTGTCTTTTCTTTGAAATAGCTTTTGATTTCAGTAAATATGACCTCCTAATGCTGTAAATTCTTAAGATGGGCATTTCAGTTCATAAAAACCTATAAAATGTTATAAAACTCTGTTGTGCGTAATAATGTGGAACAGTGCATTTTAAGTTTTTTATTTTTTAAAAATTCTGTGATCATTCGGAGGTTTGTTCAATAAAATTAGAATTCATCAAAATAATGGTTGATGACTTGAAAATTATGCTGACTCATTTTGCATCGACTATTTAGGAAAATCTGAGATAAATGTCACTTGCATAATAATTTGGAACACGGTGTAAGTGCGATTGCTGGTGTATTTACTCGTCGTGTCCACCGGAGGACGGCAAATCCCCGCCGCAGCTGCAGCGGCAGCGCTTAAATGTCTTCCCGGCCGCCTGGAACTCTGCACGGGGCGTGTTTCGTCCCGCGCAGCGGTACCAGATCGCGCTGCGCCGTCAGCCGAGCCGCGCGCGGTCCGCTGGAAGTCTACACTGTGTTCCAAATTATTATGCAAATTGTATTTATGTGTCATAAAGATTACATTTTTTGTTTTTCAATTAAACTCATGGATGGTATTACGTGTCAGGGCTCTTTGGATCACTGAGATCAATCTCAGACACCGGGGATCATTACCGGCCAGTTGAGCCCAAATTAAGGAAAAACTACTTAAGAATGGTGTTCCACATTATTAAGCAGATAATTTGAAGTTCGCTTTGAGCAGTGGCGGACGCCAACCCACGACCGGTGGGAGAGCTCGGAGGGCGGATGGGCTTTCAAGGAAGCCCCCCAGGCCGGTCCCACTCGCACTTAGAATTTTTTTTTTTTTTGGCTTCCATAATGTACCGGGCGCGGACGCGAAACCCACGCCGGGCATGGCAGCTCGAAAGGCGGCTAAGCATTCAAGGAAGCACCGTCTGGAGCTTCAGAGCCGTTCCGCCTGACTTTTAACGTAGAGTACCGGGCGCAAACCACTAACTCAAGCCCGGCATGGCAGCTCGAAAGGCGGCTAAGCATTCAAGGAAGCACCGTCTGGAGCTTCAGAGCCGTTCCGCCTGACTTTTAACGTAGAGTACCGGGCGCAAACCACTAACTCAAGCCCGGCATGGCAGCTCGAAAGGCGGCTAAGCATTCAAGGAAGCACCGTCTGGAGCTTCAGAGCCGTTCCGCCTGACTTTTAACGTAGAGTACCGGGCGCAAACCACTAACTCAAGCCCGGCATGGCAGCTCGAAAGGCGGCTAAGCATTCAAGGAAGCACCGTCTGGAGCTTCAGAGCCGTTCCGCCTGACTTTTAACGTAGAGTACCGGGCGCAAACCACTAACTCAAGCCCGGCATGGCAGCTCGAAAGGCGGCTAAGCATTCAAGGAAGCACCGTCTGGAGCTTCAGAGCCGTTCCGCCTGACTTTTAACGTAGAGTACCGGGCGCAAACCACTAACTCAAGCCCGGCATGGCAGCTCGAAAGGCGGCTAAGCATTCAAGGAAGCACCGTCTGGAGCTTCAGAGCCGTTCCGCCTGACTTTTAACGTAGAGTACCGGGCGCAAACCACTAACTCAAGCCCGGCATGGCAGCTCGAAAGGCGGCTAAGCATTCAAGGAAGCACCGTCTGGAGCTTCAGAGCCGTTCCGCCTGACTTTTAACGTAGAGTACCGGGCGCAAACCACTAACTCAAGCCCGGCATGGCAGCTCGAAAGGCGGCTAAGCATTCAAGGAAGCACCGTCTGGAGCTTCAGAGCCGTTCCGCCTGACTTTTAACGTAGAGTACCGGGCGCAAACCACTAACTCAAGCCCGGCATGGCAGCTCGAAAGGCGGCTAAGCATTCAAGGAAGCACCGTCTGGAGCTTCAGAGCCGTTCCGCCTGACTTTTAACGTAGAGTACCGGGCGCAAACCACTAACTCAAGCCCGGCATGGCAGCTCGAAAGGCGGCTAAGCATTCAAGGAAGCACCGTCTGGAGCTTCAGAGCCGTTCCGCCTGACTTTTAACGTAGAGTACCGGGCGCAAACCACTAACTCAAGCCCGGCATGGCAGCTCGAAAGGCGGCTAAGCATTCAAGGAAGCACCGTCTGGAGCTTCAGAGCCGTTCCGCCTGACTTTTAACGTAGAGTACCGGGCGCAAACCACTAACTCAAGCCCGGCATGGCAGCTCGAAAGGCGGCTAAGCATTCAAGGAAGCACCGTCTGGAGCTTCAGAGCCGTTCCGCCTGACTTTTAACGTAGAGTACCGGGCGCAAACCACTAACTCAAGCCCGGCATGGCAGCTCGAAAGGCGGCTAAGCATTCAAGGAAGCACCGTCTGGAGCTTCAGAGCCGTTCCGCCTGACTTTTAACGTAGAGTACCGGGCGCAAACCACTAACTCAAGCCCGGCATGGCAGCTCGAAAGGCGGCTAAGCATTCAAGGAAGCACCGTCTGGAGCTTCAGAGCCGTTCCGCCTGACTTTTAACGTAGAGTACCGGGCGCAAACCACTAACTCAAGCCCGGCATGGCAGCTCGAAAGGCGGCTAAGCATTCAAGGAAGCACCGTCTGGAGCTTCAGAGCCGTTCCGCCTGACTTTTAACGTAGAGTACCGGGCGCAAACCACTAACTCAAGCCCGGCATGGCAGCTCGAAAGGCGGCTAAGCATTCAAGGAAGCACCGTCTGGAGCTTCAGAGCCGTTCCGCCTGACTTTTAACGTAGAGTACCGGGCGCAAACCACTAACTCAAGCCCGGCATGGCAGCTCGAAAGGCGGCTAAGCATTCAAGGAAGCACCGTCTGGAGCTTCAGAGCCGTTCCGCCTGACTTTTAACGTAGAGTACCGGGCGCAAACCACTAACTCAAGCCCGGCATGGCAGCTCGAAAGGCGGCTAAGCATTCAAGGAAGCACCGTCTGGAGCTTCAGAGCCGTTCCGCCTGACTTTTAACGTAGAGTACCGGGCGCAAACCACTAACTCAAGCCCGGCATGGCAGCTCGAAAGGCGGCTAAGCATTCAAGGAAGCACCGTCTGGAGCTTCAGAGCCGTTCCGCCTGACTTTTAACGTAGAGTACCGGGCGCAAACCACTAACTCAAGCCCGGCATGGCAGCTCGAAAGGCGGCTAAGCATTCAAGGAAGCACCGTCTGGAGCTTCAGAGCCGTTCCGCCTGACTTTTAACGTAGAGTACCGGGCGCAAACCACTAACTCAAGCCCGGCATGGCAGCTCGAAAGGCGGCTAAGCATTCAAGGAAGCGACGCCGGCCGGTCCGCGGGCCAAATAGGGTCCAGTAAAGTACCGGGCGCGGCCACTAACGCCTTGTGGCGGTCGCCTTGTGGCGGTCGGGGGGTGGCGGTCGGGGCTGGCGCTTGGGGCCGGTGGCGGTCGCCTTGTGGCGGTCGCCTTGTGGCGGTCGGGGGGTGGCGGTCGGGGCTGGCGCTTGGGGCCAGTGGCGGTCGCCTTGTGGCGGTCGCCTTGTGGCGGTCGCCTTGTGGCGGTCGCCTTGTGGCGGTCGCCTTGTGGCGGTCGCCTTGTGGCGGTCGGGGGGTGGCGGTCGGGGCTGGCGCTTGGGGCCAGTGGCGGTCGCCTTGTGGCGGTCGCCTTGTGGCGGTCGGGGGGTGGCGGTCGGGGCTGGCGCTTGGGGCCGGTGGCGGTCGCCTTGTGGCGGTCGCCTTGTGGCGGTCGCCTTGTGGCGGTCGCCTTGTGGCGGTCGCCTTGTGGCGGTCGGGGGGTGGCGGTCGGGGGGTGGCGGTCGGGGCTGGCGCTTGGGGCCGGTGGCGGTCGCCTTGTGGCGGTCGCCTTGTGGCGGTCGCCTTGTGGCGGTCGGGGGGTGGCGGTCGGGGCTGGCGCTTGGGGCTGGCGTCCGCCAATAGTGGTTTAATTTCGGGAGGAAGATTGATTTTCGTCCCAAGCCCGCCGCTGGAGAAAATTTTAGGTACCAGGAGTGGATTTTTTTTGTCCACTCAGGAGGGGGACGTTGGCTGGTTTGGTGTCCGGGGGAAAGTGCTCTTTTCTCGGCCAGGAGAAAGATTAGACTCCCAGCCCGCCGCTGGAGAAAATTCTAGGTACCAGGAGTGGATTTTTTTTGTCCACTCAGGAGGGGGACGTGCTTTGTTGTCCGGGGAGAGTGCTCTTTTCTCGGCCAGGAGAAAGATTAGACTCCCAGCCCGCCGCTGGAGAAAATTCTAGGTACCAGGAGTGGATTTTTTTTGTCCACTCAGGAGGGGGACGTGCTTTGTTGTCCGGGGAGAGTGCCTGGTCCCCGGACCAGCCTCTTAGGCGCGCCCGCTGTCATTCTCCGGAGATTAAGTTATACTAAGGGGAGGCTGCCTCCTCCCGCCTGCTGCCCGAGGATGCTGCCTCATCCCCGGACTGGCCTCTTGCGCGCGCCCGCTGTCATTCTCCGGAGACTAAGTTATACTAAGGGGAGGCTGCCTCCTCCCGCCTGCTGCCCGAGGATGCTGCCTCATCCCCGGACTGGCCTCTTGCGCGCGCCCGCTGTCATTCTCCGGAGACTAAGTTATACTAAGGGGAGGCTGCCTCCTCCCGCCTGCTGCCCGAGGATGCTGCCTCATCCCCGGACTGGCCTCTTGCGCGCGCCCGCTGTCATTCTCCGGAGACTAAGTTATACTAAGGGGAGGCTGCCTCCTCCCGCCTGCTGCCCGAGGATGCTGCCTCATCCCCGGACTGGCCTCTTGCGCGCGCCCGCTGTCATTCTCCGGAGACTAAGTTATACTAAGGGGAGGCTGCCTCCTCCCGCCTGCTGCCCGAGGATGCTGCCTCATCCCCGGACTGGCCTCTTGCGCGCGCCCGCTGTCATTCTCCGGAGACTAAGTTATACTAAGGGGAGGCTGCCTCCTCCCGCCTGCTGCCCGAGGATGCTGCCTCATCCCCGGACTGGCCTCTTGCGCGCGCCCGCTGTCATTCTCCGGAGACTAAGTTATACTAAGGGGAGGCTGCCTCCTCCCGCCTGCTGCCCGAGGATGCTGCCTCATCCCCGGACTGGCCTCTTGCGCGCGCCCGCTGTCATTCTCCGGAGACTAAGTTATACTAAGGGGAGGCTGCCTCCTCCCGCCTGCTGCCCGAGGATGCTGCCTCATCCCCGGACTGGCCTCTTGCGCGCGCCCGCTGTCATTCTCCGGAGACTAAGTTATACTAAGGGGAGGCTGCCTCCTCCCGCCTGCTGCCCGAGGATGCTGCCTCATCCCCGGACTGGCCTCTTGCGCGCGCCCGCTGTCATTCTCCGGAGACTAAGTTATACTAAGG
>NW_026872243.1:0-5000 GCF_033458585.1 Syngnathus typhle | reverse complement strand
CTACGGAAGGGTACCGGCGCTCCCGACGAACCCGCCGGGGTGGCTGGTGACCAACGCTGCGTTCGGCGCTTATTGCTGTGACCGGGAGGGAAGCTGCGCCCCGTCCGAGTCAGACTCGGTCGTTGCGGCCCCCCCGAGCCCGCACGCCTCTCGCGGAAGGTCATACGCCACCGGCGGCACGAAAGACGCCTCCCGCAACGCGGTAGTCGGGAAAGGCTATTCGGATAGTCGAGCAGAGTTGCGACAACACATCCCGCGGTGCCGTCTGGTTAGGCAAGGGTTTGAGAAACAGCATTCGCGGTAGACCGGCGCGGCCGGCGGACACCCACGCGGCGTGCCGCAATCGGATCGCGCGCTCGGCCTCCGTTGATTTCCTCTAGGTGGGTGATTCGGGGCGTCTCGGTCTCGCTGCCGTTCGGTCGCGCCAAGGCCTGCGGGGGCGGCGCGTAGCGCACGCTCTCGCGGCGGCCGAGGCGCTAGAGTGCGACCCGCAAGTGGGGAGGAACCGTCCACCCAACGCCGGCGCGAGCCGGGGCCGGTGGGGGCCCTACCAAGGCGGGTCATGAGTGCCAGTCGGTCAGTTCGGGAGAAGGGGAGGGTACTCGGAGGCCCGCCGGGAGCAGACGGGGGTCCGGAAGCTGAGGGGGGGTGAAGGACGGCGGCCGGGAGCAGACGGCCGTCCCCGGGAGGGGGTGTTCGTTCACGTGCGGACGCCGGGAGCAGGCGGCCGTCACGCGATTCTGCCAACCGTTCCTACCGGCCTGTGTTTAAGGAGGCGGCCGGTCCTCCGTCCTTGGATGGATAAGATTCGCAGATTTTCGCCCGGCCTGTGTTTAAGGAGGCGGCCGGTTCCCTCCTTCCTTCCTTTCTTGGATGTATAACATTCGCAGATTTTCGCCCGGCCGGTGGTTTAAGGAGGCGGCCGGTCCTCCCTCCTTGGATGTATAACATTCGCAGATTTTCGCCCGGCCTATGTTTAGTGAGGCGACCGGTCCTCCCTCCTTGGATGTATAACATTCGCATATTTTCGCCCGCCGGTGGTTTAAGGAGGCGGCCGGTCCTCCCTCCTTGGATGTATAACATTCGCAGATTTTCGCCCGCCTATGTTTAGTGAGGCGACCGGTCCTCCGTGGAGAGCGACCCGCAAGTGGGGAGGAACCGTCCACCCAACGCCGGCGCGAGCCGGGGCCGGTGGGGGCCCTACCAAGGCGGGTCTCATTGCCTGTCGGTCAGTTCGGGAGAAGGTGGGGGTACTCGGAGGCCCGCCGGGAGCAGACGGGGGTCCGGAAGGTGAGGGGGTGAAGGACGGCGGTCGGGAGCAGACGGCCGTCCCCGGGAGGGGGTGTTCGTTCACGTGCGGACGCCGGGAGCAGGCGGCCGTCACGCAATTCTGCCAACCGTTCCCACCGGCCTGTGTTTAAGGAGGCGGCCGGTCCTCCACGAGAAGAATTCTGCCAAACGTTCCACCGGCCTGTGTTTAAGGAGGCGGCCGGTCCTCCCCGTCGTTCCGCCGGCTTGTGTTTAAGGAGGCGGCCGGTCCTCCACGAGAAGAATTCTGCCAAACGTTCCACCGGCCTGTGTTTAAGGAGGCGGCCGGTCCTCCCCGTCGTTCCGCCGGCTTGTGTTTAAGGAGGCGGCCGGTCCTCCACTATTCCTTCCTTGGATGGAAAGCATGTAGCACTTTGAAAATTTTCGAGCACTGTGACACTTTGAAAATTTTCGAGAGTTTTTGTACTTAGAAAATTTTTCGCTCTTGCACTTCCAGAGTGCTTTGCGGTAGCTCCTAGGTTCGCTGTCCGAGCATGTGAACACTTTTTGGGGGGAACACATCGCTAGAGACACCAGCCGCCTGGTTCTCGGGGCCAAAACTTGTGTTCCCCACACTCGTTCTGACTATATTTTGCGATTTGGGGGTAAAGGTAATGAGTACAGTGACTAGGGGGACCAACTCATCGTACTCTGGCGCACCAACAGACCAAAGCTGGTACTGCACTTACCCCTGGTACCCCAACGCCTGGTACCTGACGGGCGAGAGGCTGATTTTTCGCTATTTGCGGCCGACCGAGGGAACCAGACAAAGCGGACACTTTACGGCGCAAGAGCCGTTGGCACTTAGAAATTTTTCGACAAAGTTGGCGCGAGCTCCAGAAGGAGAGGCTGATTTTTCGCTATTTGTGGCCGACCGAGGGAACCAGGCAAAGCGGACACTTTACGGCGCAAGAGCCGTTGGCACTTAGAAATTTTTGACAAAGTTGGCGCGAGCTCCAGAAGGAGAGGCTGATTTTTCGCTATTTGTGGCCGACCGAGGGAACCAGGCAAAGCGGACACTTTACGGCGCAAGAGCCGTTGGCACTTAGAAAATATTCGCCAAAGTTGGCACGAGCTCCAGAAGGAGAGGCTGATTTTTCGCTATTTGTGGCCGACCGAGGGAACCAGACAAAGCGGACACATTACGGCGCAAGAGCCGTTGGCACTTAGAAAATATTCGCCAAAGTTGGCACGAGCTCCAGAAGGAGAGGCTGATTTTTCGCTATTTGTGGCCGACCGAGGGAACCAGACAAAGCGGACACTTTACGGCGCAAGAGCCGTTGGCACTTGCGCGAGCTCCAGAAGGAGAGGCTGATTTTTCGCTATTTGTGGCCGACCGAGGGAACCAGACAAAGCGGACACTTTACGGCGCAAGAGCCGTTGGCACTTAGAAAATATTCGCCAAAGTTGGCACGAGCTCCAGAAGGAGAGGCTGATTTTTCGCTATTTGTGGCCGACCGAGGGAACCAGACAAAGCGGACACTTTACGGCGCAAGAGCCGTTGGCACTTGCGCGAGCTCCAGAAGGAGAGGCTGATTTTTCGCTATTTGTGGCCGACCGAGGGAACCAGACAAAGCGGACACTTTACGGCGCAAGAGCCGTTGGCACTTAGAAAATATTCGCCAAAGTTGGCACGAGCTCCAGAAGGAGAGGCTGATTTTTCGCTATTTGTGGCCGACCGAGGGAACCAGACAAAGCGGACACTTTACGGCGCAAGAGCCGTTGGCACTTGCGCGAGCTCCAGAAGGAGAGGCTGATTTTTCGCTATTTGTGGCCGACCGAGGGAACCAGACAAAGCGGACACTTTACGGCGCAAGAGCCGTTGGCACTTAGAAAATATTCGCCAAAGTTGGCGCGAGCTCCAGAAGGAGAGGCTGATTTTTCGCTATTTGTGGCCGACCGAGGGAACCAGGCAAAGCGGACACATTACGGCGCAAGAGCCGTTGGCACTTAGGCGAGCTCCAGAAGGAGAGGCTGATTTTTCGCTATTTGTGGCCGACCGAGGGAACCAGGCAAAGCGGACACATTACGGCGCAAGAGCCGTTGGCACTTAGAAAATATTCGCCAAAGTTGGCGCGAGCTCCAGAAGGAGAGGCTGATTTTTCGCTATTTGTGCCGACCGAGGGAACCAGGCAAAGCGGACACATTACGGCGCAAGAGCCGTTGGCACTTAGGCGAGCTCCAGAAGGAGAGGCTGATTTTTCGCTATTTGTGGCCGACCGAGGGAACCAGGCAAAGCGGACACATTACGGCGCAAGAGCCGTTGGCACTTAGGCGAGCTCCAGAAGGAGAGGCTGGTTTTTCGCTATTTGTGGCCGACCGAGGGAACCAGGCAAAGCGGACACATTACGGCGCAAGAGCCGTTGGCACTTAGGCGAGCTCCAGAAGGAGAGGCTGATTTTTCGCCGTTTGTGGCCGACCGAGGGAACCAGGCAAAGCGGACACATTACGGCGCAAGAGCCGTTGGCACTTAGGCGAGCTCCAGAAGGAGAGGCTGGTTTTTCGCTATTTGTGGCCGACCGAGGGAACCAGGCAAAGCGGACACATTACGGCGCAAGAGCCGTTGGCACTTAGGCGAGCTCCAGAAGGAGAGGCTGATTTTTCGCCGTTTGTGGCCGACCGAGGGAACCAGGCAAAGCGGACACATTACGGCGCAAGAGCCGTTGGCACTTAGAAAATATTCGCCAAAGTTGGCACGAGCTCCAGAAGGAGAGGCTGATTTTTCGCTATTTGTGGCCGACCGAGGGAACCAGGCAAAGCGGACACATTACGGCGCAAGAGCCGTTGGCACTTAGGCGAGCTCCAGAAGGAGAGGCTGGTTTTTCGCCGTTTGTGGCCGACCGAGGGAACCAGGCAAAGCGGACACATTACGGCGCAAGAGCCGTTGGCACTTAGGCGAGCTCCAGAAGGAGAGGCTGGTTTTTCGCTATTTGTGGCCGACCGAGGGAACCAGGCAAAGCGGACACATTACGGCGCAAGAGCCGTTGGCACTTAGGCGAGCTCCAGAAGGAGAGGCTGATTTTTTCGCCGTTTGTGGCCGACCGAGGGAACCAGGCAAAGCGGACACATTACGGCGCAAGAGCCGTTGGCACTTAGAAAATATTCGCCAAAGTTGGCACGAGCTCCAGAAGGAGAGGCTGATTTTTCGCTATTTGTGGCCGACCGAGGGAACCAGGCAAAGCGGACACATTACGGCGCAAGAGCCGTTGGCACTTAGGCGAGCTCCAGAAGGAGAGGCTGGTTTTTCGCCGTTTGTGGCCGACCGAGGGAACCAGGCAAAGCGGACACATTACGGCGCAAGAGCCGTTGGCACTTAGGCGAGCTCCAGAAGGAGAGGCTGGTTTTTCGCTATTTGTGGCCGACCGAGGGAACCAGGCAAAGCGGACACATTACGGCGCAAGAGCCGTTGGCACTTAGGCGAGCTCCAGAAGGAGAGGCTGATTTTTCGCCGTTTGTGGCCGACCGAGGGAACCAGGCAAAGCGGACACATTACGGCGCAAGAGCCGTTGGCACTTAGAAAATATTCGCCAAAGTTGGCACGAGCTCCAGAAGGAGAGGCTGATTTTTCGCTATTTGTGGCCGACCGAGGGAACCAGGCAAAGCGGACACATTACGGCGCAAGAGCCGTTGGCACTTAGGCGAGCTCCAGAAGAGAGGCTGGTTTTTCGCCGTTTGTGGCCGACCGAGGGAAC
>NW_026872242.1:0-43171 GCF_033458585.1 Syngnathus typhle | reverse complement strand
GAAGGAAACAGAGTCAGTATACTCCTCAATGTCTGTCCGATCGTCGCAAGTGGCAGCCCTCCTAAACATGTCCCAGTCAGTAGAGCCAAAGCAGTCACAAAGCGCATCAGAGGCACCCTCAGGCCACACCCGTACCCGCTAATGATGCCGGTAGTACGTGGGGCCCTTCGTCATCTTTGTCATCCCGTGATCAAATCTTTGTCCTTTATGTAAACAACCGCCGCGCCACTGACGTCACTTGAAATTCAAATTACAGTAATCCCTTGCGACATAGTGGTTCGTTTATCACGGTTTCACTTTTTTTTTTTTTTGTAGTTTTGGAAATTTGTGAAAATATTCACATATAAGTCGCTCCTCAGTATAAGTGGCCCCCCCACCCAAACTATGAAAACAAAAGCGACTTATAGGCTGAAAAATACGGTATCTATCTATCTATCTATCTATCTATCTATCTATCTATCTATCTATCTATCTATCTATCTATCTATCTATCTATCTATCTATCTATCTATCTATCTATCTATCTATCCATCTATCCATCTATCCATCCATCCATCCATCCATCCATCCATCCATCTAGCTCGTTGCCACTTTCATCACAGCCGACAGTGATTTTTCTTGCTGAGGATTTGTGCTGTCCTATTATGATGAAATAGTAATACTTTTGTGTCCGTCTCTGTCAACAGGTTTGATCTTTCAGACAAAGATTCCTTTTTTGACAGTAAAACCAGGAGCTCAATAGTAAGTCAACTGAGGTCTGTTAGTGATACAAGGATATCAACTGCCAAGGTTTTAGTTGGTTTAGCTTATAGGTCTCAAACCCGCAGTCTGTGGGCCAATTGCGGCCTGTGGGATGATAGTTTGCGGCCCTCGCCTTATTATGAAAGTTTAATGTTAGTGTGACCCGCAATTCTGATATGTATGGTTGTGTGCGGTGCTGATTGGAATGTGTCTTTTTGGGGAGCACAGAGTACTTGTGCGAAAACCTTTTTACTACCTTGAACTTCAATAAGTCCAAGTACAGGTCCAGACTTACTGATGAGCATCTTCAAGGTCTCAACTACTTACTCCTTCACACCAAATGTGGCTCAACTATGGGAGAGGAAGCTCTGCCAGTCCTCTAGCAGCAAGAAGGAGGCAGGAGCCTACAATGTTAAAGTTGTGGTTTAATTTTGAGAACAGGGGTGTAAAAGTTTTTATCTGAGCCTAAAAAACACAATTCGACCCAGCCTCATCCCAAACTCTACCTTCAGTGGCCCCCAGGTAAATTGAGTTTGAGACCCCTGGTTTATCTGGTTAGAAACACAAAACAAATTCATGCAAACACATTTGATCAAAAATTTGTTTAACTTGGTGAAGGTCGCAACACTCTGAGATGGCATCTCAGCTGAACTGAACCCAAACCCAAAAATGGCTTGTCCTTGCTATCAGTGTTGAACAACACATTTTGTCAATATTTCTATCGTAATGCATTAATCACTTTGTTTTTCTTTTAGGTTTATGAAATCCTAAAAAGGATTAAATGCAAGGCCAAGTACAGCATGAGTAAGTCTGACAGCTTTAAAATAAACAATTCAGAAGACAAGATCAAAGCAAATGATCTAATAATCAACTAATTTACTTTTATTTTGACTGCTTTATTTATTTACTACTATTTTTAAATTAATTCATTTACTACTATATTAATTACCATTTAACACTCCAGTCTCGAAATGTTTTATATTGTTGTGTCATATAATGTCCAATCCAATACAAAAATCAGCTTTCAAAATATTCACAGCCTTTATGGCCTTGATAATTTCCACAAAATTCCAGTATATTACAGGCTGATTTAAACATCTTTGCTGGTATCCTTGCTAAAGAAAAATAAACAAACAAACAAAAACACAAACAAAAAACAACATTGGCCACCATGGTTTGGTTGTGTTTTCATGCTGACCTGGTGTCAACAGCAAGACCAACAGCAAAAGCAGCTAAAATTTGAAAAGCCAAACCTTCAGTCACGCTATGAAATGAGCCAAAGTCACCCAACATGGCCAGCCTGTTGCTGGGGCCCTGCCAGGAGGAGATCGGTAGGGTCCAGCTGGCCCCTACCAGGTCAGTATTGCTGGGTGAATTTGGCTGAGTTGACTGAGAATTTTTTTTTTTTTTTTATGTTGAAGCCATTCAGTTGTTGATTTACTTTTGCCGTTTGGGTCATTGTCCTGTTGCATCTCCTATTCTCAGTTCCACTTCAAGTGAAAGATGTTTTTGTGTTCTTCAGCCATATTTCTGAATAAATCTGTGAATCAATTTTCCTGTCGATGTCAATACAACTCTGCCCACCCTTTTGCACGAGCATGATACTAGGTCTATATGGTTACTATACTATGTGGTTGTTTCTGTATTATAACCTTTCAGTGCAAAGTATCACCGCTGTCCTTGAAAGTCAAACTGGATCTTCAGTATTTATTTATTTATTTATTTATTTATTTATTTATTTATTTATTTATTTATTTATTTATTTATTTATTTATCATTATTATTAATACCAAAGATTTATAATAATTTTATGATCACTTTTTCTTCACCGGCAGGTATCACCAGTCTCTTAGGTAGTGGTGTCTATACAGCTGCTTATCCTCTCCACGATGTGAGTAGACTTTGCAAAACAACAAAATGTTAATGTTAGTCTCGTCTTGTTAATGATAATACAAAACATATGTAAAAGTTTGCAATTCTCAAACACCTTCAGAACATTTTAGAATATTGTTAAGTGAATGATTTATTTACTGAGTATTAATAGGTGATATCTTATTTTGCAGGGGTAAATGAAATGTCAAATCCATAAGTGTTACAATTTTCTGCAATTCACCAATACTTCAGGGATTAATTTCTTTCAGTGCAAGAGCGCGACCAACTTTGAGGTTTCTGTACACCGATATTTGCAGTAATCTTAAAGTCTTGGCAAAACACTAACTACCCCAAAAACGTTGCACCGTCAAAATCTTGCACTCCAAGTTGTAAGTGTGTTTTTATGGTACAATATCTTTATCTTTCTGTCTATAGGGAGATATTGATGAAGAAAGTGCAGAGCCAAATGACAGAAAAGTAAGTATTGCTATGACAGTCCCCCTCAAAGTCTTTTGAGATTTAATCAATTTATTATTATATTATTATTCGGTGGAACACTGGTTAGCACGACCGCCTCACAGTTAGGAGGGTGCGGGTTCGATTCCACCTCCGGCCGTCCCCGTGTCGAATTTGCATGTTCTCCGAAGGGTTTTCTCCGGGCACTCCGGTTTACTCCCACATCCCAAATAACATGCTTGGTAGGCCGATTGAGCACTCCAAATTTTCCTAACGTGCGAGTGCAAATGTTTGTTCGTCTCTGTGTGCCCTGCGATTGGCTGGCAACCAGTTCAGGGTGTCCCCCGCCTACTGCCCGATGACTGCTGGGATAGAGTCCAGCACGCCCGCGACCCCTGTGGGGACAAGCGGTATAGATAATGGATGGATGGATGGAATTTTCAAATCATAAAGAGAAGGATTTGTGAATAACTGATCTTTTGATCAATACAACACTGGTAATAAATACACAGTCATAGTCATACATAGTTTAATTAATTAATTTAATTTTCAAATCACAAAGTGAAGGGTTTGTGAATAACTGATATTTTGATAAATACTGGCAATAAATATACACAGAAATAAATATTACAAACAATGTAGTAAATAACAGTACATAAACTAAAATAAACTCTGGAAAAACAACTGAACCATAAAATATAAAGATATGTTTTACTCTAAATGTACCTTCACATCCATACATTTTTATTTTTGTTAGTGGGTCTGCGGTTAACAAATTCTGTTGCTAGAGCACCGGTTTAACCCCAATTTCCATGAATTTGCTGTAGTCCATCAGAGTGTTTTCCGATTCCCTAATTTTCCGATGCTCAATTTAGCATACAATGTCCGTCGACCTGTGTCAGCGTGACATTTGCAATCGGCCCTCTTTCTCACTTGTGTTCCATCAAACAGCACTCCCCCTCCCTCATCCTTGCTCAACTTTTAGTACATTCATGTGTAAATGGCACATCAGTGCTACATACATGTTTAACCTTAACGTTAACATTGCAACTTATAACAACATGTTCTCAAATAGTCGATTCAACAAACAATCATCTTTTTGTGCCCAGATTATATTATGACAAAGCAAGATATAATAGTGTATTTCAGCTTTCTCTACTTGTGGTTAACATTCTCATCTCTTAACAATGATCATGGGCTTTCCTAGTTAGCAGAATAAGTCTTTCTAGTCACTTAATAATTTTGACTACTGATCTTCTATCAGGTCAATTTAACTTTAGAACCATCCTCTGGTGAAGTCCGAAATGGGATTGGAGGTTGACTGGTTCAACCAACAAGCCCCTCTTTTCCGGTTTAATAGTTATTAATTTTGAAAAACTAACTTTTTAACTGCCCTTAGTCAGGCCCCCTCCTTCAGGTCTCTCATGTCAAGCTTTTGTCACCATCATCTGGCGAAATTTGGAATTTCATTTAGGCCAGTCGTCTAGGCCAAATCCAACACTTATTCACACACCATCTTAACTTCTATGTCACACGTCAAGCGACATAGCCAAAATGTATGTGGACATCTTAGCTCGTGCGCACACCAACCTCTGAAAATGTTAGAATGATTGAATCATGAATCAAAAAGACTATGGATCATTATTTTGTGATTATAAAGTCATTTCTTGCGTCTGAAGTTGAAATAAAAAAGATAAAATGGAGAATGATTTGATTTGGATTAAAAATCTGAATTTTGATGTCGTGTTTTTTCTTTAAATGTGCGGCGAGATTTGTGCTCCCTGAATATTTGATCACCGCATGGCAGGATTTACAAACTGCACGTGTCTTGTCCGTTGAGCCATCTTTTCTTTGGAATCCAAAGTGCTTCCAAACGAATGACTTGAAGCCTAAAGGGGAGCAAATTTCCTCGTCTTTTTGGACACTAGCCATAGCACCAGCCCAGGAGCCGCGTACTAGTTGTCGACTCCCCTTTCACGTGCTTGCTCTGCTCACAACACAACAACGCCGCGCCGCGCACTGCTCCCGGAAAGAGGAAGCAAGCAACAATGAACTGGATTTCAAAATAAAGTCGCGTCTAATGTCCGAGGTCAAACACGGCGATATAAATCGATGTTTACGTTTAGCATCGATGCCAATAAATCGTAGAGCATTATATCGATTAATCGATGCGTATCGATGTATCGTTACACCCCTAGTATTGACATCGACAGGAAAATTGATTCACAAATTTATTCAGAAATTTGGCTGAAGAACACAAAAACATCTTTCACTTGAAGTGGAACTGAGAATAGGAGATGCAACAGGACAATGACCCAAACGGCAAAAGTAAATCAACAACTGAATGGCTTCAACATTAAAAAAAAAAAAATTCTCCCAAGCGCTCCATCTTCTACTTCCGGGGTTAGCGGAGTTGTTTATAAGTGACACAGAGGATAAAAATTCCATTGGATTTAGTGATTTGGAATGACACGGATGGTTTGTTCAACTTGTCAGCATGTTATTTATGCTATAGTCATTTGAATAACTCTTAATATGTTATGTTATCATACCAGGCACGTTCTCAGTTCGTTGTTTATGTGTCATGTATACAATTATTCAGCCTGTTGTTGCTTGCTCTATTCTATTTTTATTTCAAATTGTCTTTCAAGATGACATGTCTGTTCTTGGTGTTGGATTTTATCAAGTAAATGTCCCTGTTAGGTTACGGACTTTAGCTATTGATCTGACTCCAAATTATGATCAACACTTAACACATGAATTGCTATGTTCTAATCCACACACTGGCGCACCTAACAATTTTGCAAGTTCGTTCTGTCAAAGAGAAGACCAGTAGATCAATCAGACCGAATCTACCAATTGTTTATTCCTGACAAAGCAAACTAATACAAGCCTGGGTTCCGGGTCCCTCACACTAAAGCTCGTGTGTTCTTGTGACCATCAAGGAACAACACATTCTTCCGGGTTGCCCAGTTATAAAGAAACACAATATGAATATTTAAACATGCAAAACAATGTGAAATGATTGGTTGATGACCGTCTCCTCCCCACTGGGTGCTTATCGGCGAGTGCAGACGTCCTGGTGGTTGGGTTTGACTAGCGCGCCCGACCACAATGACGAGGTGTGATTCTCACTTTGACGGCTTGTACGTGTCTTGGTCTCGCCTGACCGATGCTTGCACCCTGTGTACACAACACTTAGGAGAAAACATCTTGGTGCAATTGTCTGCACACTTCCTCACTTTCCGGTTCATCAACTGCTTTGCATGAGCACAGCCACTACTGAAGATTAACTTGATGTGATTATATATATGTTTAACTTAGCCTTTAAGAAAATATGTTTGCAAGCTGCCAAAAAGCACATTTTCCTTTAGTCCCCCAAAAATTTAATTATATGTAATATACTCCAGTGCAACTTGCCGTTTTTTTCCATGTATAATGCGCAAAATTTAACTAATTTATTGTCCTAAAATCTGGGGTGCGCATTATACATGGGTACAAAAAAAAAAGATTAATTCATTTTATTTTATTTTTTATCCGGATATGATACGGAGGCCGCCATTACAGATGCGCTTTCTTCTCTGCTGTTCACTTCGAACACGCTCCATACGAACACAATGCTCTCGTATCAGACGCATGGTCGATCACCTGCTCGTTTGCTGTCACAATGTACCCTACACAAATCCGAAACATTTCTTCGCTATCGAGTTAGCTAGCGCATGCGCAGTGATACTGACCGGCAGAATAACATCCGGTTGTTCCCAAAGATGATCTTTTTTCTGAAATAATTTTACGTTTACGGACTTAAGTAGGAGTCAAAATTTGGGTACAGGCTTTTTTCCAGCATCAACATGACATTTCTAGGGTGCGTATTATACATGGGGGCGCATTATACATGGAAAAAAAACGGTAATGTGGTGAATAGGGATGCACCGATCCGATATCTGGATCGGATATCGGCCCCGATATCAACAAAATAGATGGATCGGGTATCGGAAAATGCAGCCGATCTGTGAGCCGATACTTTCCTTAATCTATTGGGACGCGGGATACGTCATACGTCAGCAGCACGTGTGCCGCATGCCACGAGAGTTTTCTAAACAAACGCAAACATGGAGCGAACGTTCGCTTCTCTTCCCCGGGTTGCTAAGCGGACATCAAACCCTGCGCGTTCGCTTCTCTTCGGGTTGCTAATGGGACGTCAAAGGCTGCGCGTTCGCGTCTCTCCCGAATGGGGGGGGGGGGGCTAATCGGATGTCAAACGCTGCGTGTTCGCTTCTCTTCCGGGGGGGTGTAATGGGACGTCAAACGCTTTGTGTGGCGGGCTCCATCTAGTGTGGAAACTAAGAAGCTGAGCTCAAGCTTCTTGTGCGGGCCATATTCAATTATGTTTTCAGAATTTGCTGCGGGCCAATAAAAACTGGACCGTTAGTTTGGACACCCCTAATTTAGAGCAAAGAACTGTGTAGTCTGCCTGATGCCATTGCCTTTGGTCTTTTCTGTTCCACATGTAGAGTTATGTAGCTTGTTAAGTCAACCATAATACCGGATCGGTATCGGGTATCGACCGATACGCAAAGCCACGGCATCGGTATCGGTATCGAGACTGAAAAAGTCGGATCGGTGCATCTCTAGTGGTGAATGGTATTTGTTGTTTCGCTGGTCTCCAAAAAAACACTCGGTTGCCGATGGCTGGTCCGGGTAAGGAAGCACTTCGGTGACACACGGCTGATTGGGAAAAGATTTATTCAACCGATGTCAAAGTGATGTCTCTCCAAAAGTTAGAGTGGCCCCAAGAGCAAAGATGTTTCAGCTCTCGACAGCACAGATGTTCGCCCCAAAAAGGCCCGCGCGCTTCTTGCTCTTGCCCCTTGCGCGCCTTGCGCGCCTCTCTCTATCTCTTCTCCCCCATCATTTGTACCTCGTAAGACAACAGCTGCGGTTCGAGTCTCACTCTACTGGTTACCTCCGATGCCCTTAAAAGGGCATGGACATAGGTCTTCCTGGTCACGGACGAATGGCCCTTCCATATTCTAAGTACCTACACATTACTGAAACTAGAGCTTCTCTGTACCGCGAAAATAGCTTAGGGTCTTCTCACTGCTGCAAGGTCGCCATTTAAGGTGACATAGAGTGACGCATAGAATCCAAAATTTACCTTTTTCTCTTTCTTTTTCTTCTTTATTATGCATTTAATGGCTGGTGCAACTTGTACTCCGGAGCGACTTATAGTCCGGAAGATACGGTATATGTATTGACTACATGAATTCTTTGGAATGACATACATTGACATGCTGGGTTACCAACTGTGGTCTACTGTCTTTTTCAGCTACTGTACGAGGAGTGGGCAAACTACAGTGTCTTCTACAAGTACCAGCCCATTGGACTTGTGAGGTAAATCTGTCTGTCTCTCATTTCATCAACAATATCTGTCCATGTACCTTTTTATCTACCCATCGGTCCATTTGTCTACCTTCAAAAACATATAACACACTATAAAATATATACCGTAATTTCCGGACTATAAGCCGCACCGGACGATAAACTGCACCAGCTAAAATCCGGGGATATTCTAGTTTTTTTCTTATATAAGCCGCACCGGACTATAAGCCGCACATGCACACGAGTTTTTTACAAAGAAAGACAGTACACAGAAAGCCTTTTTAAAGTTTTAATAACATACTTTAACATGTCTAAACATTGCCTGTGACGCAGCAGTAGTGCCGCAGCAACACGGAAGTGTGCACGCGAGTTATTAACAAAGAAAGACTGGACACAGAAAGCTTTTTTAAAGTTTTAATAACATACCTTAACATTTCTTTCCAAACACTGCCTGTGACGCGGCAGTAATACCGCAGCAACAGGGAAGTAACACAGCACTAATAGGGTTTGATTAAATAAAACATACCGGTAAAAGTCACTGAGACGCGGCGTTAACACAGCAGCAACACGGTAGCACAGCATTAACAGGGCTGGTTAAAAAAACATAGCAGTAAAAGTAAAAAAAAGAGCTTCATCGTCTTCATCTTCCTCTTGTGCACTGAAACCATCGAAGTCTTCCTCCTCAGTGTCCGATTGCAATGGCGTTAGATATCCTTCGCCACACACTTTATCAGTCCCTCTTTGGTTGTCGCTTTTATGCATTTCTTCTAGCATTTTCCATGATGAGGGTGTGTTCATGCAAATTTTATTCATGCACGAAGCACTAGATTACATTAAACTAGTGAGCGACACGTATAGCTCCAGAGTAGACGGGACCACGAAATATAGAAAAGGGTGATGCAACACAATGTCATCAACATCGACTGCCTTTAGCTTAAAATCGGCATCATATGCATTTCTTTTGTCCCCCATAATGACGGTTTGTGTATAAAAGCTTCCTTTCAGTAATGTCCGTCTTGATCTCGTTCTGTCTCTTCTTTGTGTGAATTTTACGGCACGGATGGACATGCGATCAACACACCACTTTTCTCCCCAGTGACCGTGTCCATATATCCCTCCGCCCAGCAAAGCGGTGCTGCACAACAGCGGTCCACAGCCTTTTGACGAGTGTATAAAAGTGATCAAGTCATCATAAAAATCACGGGAAAAATCCTATATAAGCCGCACCGGACTATAAACCGCAGGGTTCAAAATTTGAGAAAAAAGTCGTGGCTTATAGTCCGAAATTTACGGTAGTATCTATTTGTGCCCTCATTTTAAGGCTATCTTTTAGATGCACATTAAGTTAATCATCGTAATTTTCGGACTATAAGCCGCACCAGCTAAAATTCGGGGTTATTTTAGTTTTTTTTCTTATATAAGCTGCACCGGACTATAAGATGCGCGTGTGCACGAGTTATTCACAGAGTAAGACAGTACACAGAAAGCCTTTTTAAAGTTTTAATAACATACTTTAACATGTCTTTCTAAACGTTACCTGTGATGCAGCAGTAGTACCGCAGCAATACGGAAGTGTGCACGCGAGTTATTTACAAAGAAAGATGGTACACAGAAAGCCTTTTTAAAGTTTTAATAACATAGCTTAACATTTCTTTCCAAACACTGTCAACCAACGATTCAACATATACTGTAATTCTACAACAGAACACAAGTAGACACACTTTCACACTTATTTTTCTGTTTCATTTTTACTTACTTCCGTGTTGCTGCGGTATACATAACTGCCGCGTGACAGGGAATGGATAAAGTGAGAAAGGGGTAGAATCGAAAAAGCTATGCTTCCTCCTACTCCTTTTCGAGCATTCTTTATTGATTTATTTACTTACGTATTATTATTATTATTAATTAATTAATTTAATTTATTTATTTCTGTTTGTTGGTTTATTTTTGTTTGTTTGCTGTATGGACTTACCGTAAATTCCGGACTATAAGTCACGACTTTTTTCCAAAGTTTTGGCTTATAGTCAGGTGCGGTTTATATGTATAAGGATTTTTTCGTGATTTTTGTGATGACTTGATCACTTGAAGATTCAAGATTCAAGAGTTTTTTATTCGCCATGTTTGAGCGTGCCAAACAAGGAATTTGACTTCGGTAAAACACACCCTCTGTTCAACATTTAGGTGACTAACAACACTCAGGACATGTGAAAAATGGCAAAAAATAAAATAAAATAAAAATCACTTTTATACACTGCGGTATCTTGATGAAAAAAACAACAACAAAAATACTATTTTGAAACACCACTATGGCTGCTGCTTATTCTGGCTGTGTTGCTTGTGACTATTATGAGCTTTAGTAGGAATGTACGCTAGGTGACCTGCGTCAAAGGGCTCTAAACCCTTTCTCTTACTCTGCCATGTGACTCAGAGATTACACAAAGCAGTAGCGCTGTTTGGACCATCTGCATTGTATTAAAACCCAATCAATCAGCATTTAAATTCAATTCTTCTGACATTTTGCTCACCAAAAACAAGTTGTAATGAACGTGAACTTTTAATGCATTTTATTCAGAAGGTTACTTTGAACCCCGAGGCTTAAATGGCGGCGCGGCGTATTTATGGATTTTTACAGCCTCCGGGGCGCTCTAGCAGGAAGCAAGAGCGAGACAGACGAAGAAGAGATAATGCGCCGAAGAAGACGTGCTAGTTTGTCAAGACGGTTGCGTCACCCTTTTCTTTATTTCGTGGTCCCGTCCGTCTACTCTGGAGCTATACGTGTCGCTCGCTAGTTTAATGCGCTTCGTGCATGAATAAAATTAACATGAACAGACCCTCATCACACTCGAAGAAAGGCATAAAAGCGACGACGAAAGAGAGACTGAGAAAATGTGAGGCGAAGGATATCTAACGTTATTCCAATCGGACGCTGAGGAGGAAGGCTTCGATGGTTTCAGTGCACTGGAGGAAGATGAAGACGATGAAGCTCTTTTTTTACTTTTACTGGTATGTTTTTTAACGAGCCCTGTTGGTGCTGTACTACCGTGTTGCTGCTGTGTTACCGCCGCGTCTCAGTGACTTTTACCGGGTATGTTTTTTTTAATCCAGCCCTATTAGTCTTGTGTTACTTCCGTGTTGCTGCGGTATTACTGCCGCGGCACGGGCAGTGTTTGGAAAGAAATGTAAATTTATGTTATTAAAACTTTAAAAAAGCTTTCTGTGTCCAGTCTTTCTTTGTTAATAACTCTCGTTGGAAAGAAATGTTAAGGTACGTGATTAAAACTTTAAAAAAGCTTTCTGTGTCCAGTCTTTCTTTGTTAATAACTCGCGTGCACACTTCCGTGTTGCTGCGGTACTACTGCTGCGTCACAACTTTAAAAAGGCTTTCTGTGAACGGTCTTTCTTTGTAAAAACACGTGTGCACGTGCGTCTTATAGTCCGGTGCGGCTTATATAAGAAAAAAACTCAAATATCCCCCAATTTTAGCTGGTGCGGTTTATAATCCGGTGCGGTTTATAGTCCGGAATTTACGGTATATGTGGCACTTTAGAGTGTTATTTGTTTTTTTTCTTTTTTGTTTTGGATGTTCGAAATAAAGATATCAATCAATCAAGTAACAGAGCACTAATAGGGCTGGGTTGAAAAAAACATACCGGTAAAAGTCACTAAGACGCGGCTGTAACACAGCAGCAACACGGTGGCACAGCACTAACAGGGCTGGTTTAAAAAACATACCAGTAAAAGTAAATAAAGAGCCAGTAAAAGAGCCGTCTTCATCTTCCTCCTGTGCACTGAAACCATCGAAGTCTTCCTCCTCAGTGTCCGATTGGAATAGCATTAGATATCCTTCGCCACACACTTTCTCAGTCTCTCTTTCGTCGTCGGTTTTATGCATTTCTCCTAGGATTTTCCATGATGAGGGTCTGTTCATATAGCTCGAGAGTAGACGTGACTGGGAAATAAAGAAAGAAAAGATGAAAACGATGTCATCAACAATTGGCCAAATCGACTGCCTTTAACTTAAAAGCGGTATAATATGCATTTCTTTTGTCCCCCATATTGACAGTTTGTGTATAAAAGCTTCCTTTCCGTAATGTCCGTCTTAATCTCGTTCTGTCTTTTCTTTGTGTGAATTATACAGCACTATTTGTCTGGCGGATGGACATGCGATCAACACGCCACTTTTCTACCCAGTGGCCGTGTCACATATCCCTCCGCCCAGCAAAGCGGTGCCGCACAACAGCGGTCCACAGCCTTTTTACGAGTGTATAAAAGCGATCAAGTCATCACAAAAATCACGGAAAAAATCCTATATAAGCCGCACCGGACTGTAAACCGCAGGGTTCGAAATTTGAGAAAAAAGTTGCGGCTTATAGGCCAAAATCTATGGAATGGCGGTTCGGGGAAGTAATGTGGTCTCTCTCTCTCTCTCTCTCTCTCTCTCTCTCTCTCTCTCTCTCTCTCTCTCTCTCTCTCTCTCTCTCTCTCTCTCTCTCTCTCTCTCTCTCTCTCTCTCTCTCTCTCTCTCTCTCTCTCTCTCTCTCTCTCTCTCTCTCTCTCTCTCTCCCTCTCTCTCTCTCTCTCTCTCTCTCTCTCTCCCTCTCTCCCTCTCTCCCTCTCTCCCTCTCTCTCTCTCTCTCTCTCTCTCTCTCTCTCTCTCTCTCTCTCTCTCTCTCTCTCTCTCTCTCTCTCTCTCTCTCTCTCTCTCTCTCTCTCTCTCTCTCTCTCTCTCTCTCTCTCTCTCTCTCTCTCTCTCTCTCTCCAACCTGCTTGAAAGTGTCATTTGACATGTTGTTTTGTCATTTTCTTCAGGAAGTACTTTGGAGAGAAGATTGGACTGTACTTTGCCTGGTTGGGACTCTACACCCAGATGCTGATTGCTGCTTCCCTCGTGGGAGTCATTGTTTTTCTGTATGGATGTGCAACAGTTGATGACAATATTCCAAGGTAAACTTCATTACAGTAGAATACAATTCCTCTAACACGCACACGATGTAAAACCCATACATTGCTGGGACTACATGTTGCTGCCACAAAAACTTTAACACGCAAACTCCACTCAGCAATGTACATTTGAGACGACAACCGACAGAGTGTGACTCAGATATGCTAGCGCCTTTACCCGTTCCTAGCTCAAGGGCACCAAACTTACACAAGGCCGTGAACTGTGTTCCCTCCATTAGAAGGGACTGTTCGTAGCCACTCAGCTATGACTTCCTGCGTCACATGAAAATATGAAAGTAAAGTTATTTGATTTTAAACATTAAGGCCTCTGCTTCTCATCACGCACAGGATATTATGACACATGCTGCCATTTGTCATCAGTGTAGAGACAAAACACACGTCTAGTATTGGTGATTATGTTACTTATACTTTGGAAAAGATCACTTGTTGAAACCATTAGCAACATCTTGTGTGCTCTGGGCAGCACTGAAACATGTGCCAAATAACAGGTTGATGAGACAATTTGTGCTGCAGATCTTTCACTATTTTGGTTTTGTCAGGATAGGAATCAGCTATATTGACTAAGTTTGTGGATGCCAAACAGGGAATTTGACTCCGGTTGACCTCTGTACAACATTTAAGTGACTAACAACATTCAGGTAACTAAAAACATTTAAGTGACGAGAACAGGATGTTAATGCACAATGATGACTCTGAGTCTCTATGAGTGGTGAGAGTTCATCAGAGCGACATCTAAAAATCCTAAAATGTGATTTCCAGGGATCTATTTTTCACATCCTGTCTCTTATAGTTCAAGTGTACCTATGATGAAAATTACAGACCTCTGTCATAATTTTAAGTGGGATAAACAATCGGTGGATAACTATATAAGTATATGACCGTGTATGAGAATGTGTGAAACAGCAAGCTGATTTAAAACAGTCAATGGCATCCGTCTGATATCAATGATCTTTGCACCACAGACCGCTTCTGTGTATTTTGATAGACCGTTGAAGATCAGGTGCAATATCACCAAAAGGACAGTCCAGTCGGTGGCGGCGTTTGTTTGCCATCGCCTCAGCTCGAGTCAAGCAGCCGTTGGCTGGTTACCATAATGACCACCAAGAACAAGCCGGCCACCTCAATGGTTTTTCATGCGTTACCAGCACTGTGTTTATAGTCTGGCCAACTTCTTGCTGCAGATCTTCTCTACCCATCTCTAGCATGGAATGCAATTGCTTTTTATGATTTTTTTTATATTTTGTGAATCTTTTATCTTTCAATCGATCTGCTTTTTCAAATAAAAAAACTTCACAATATAAACCCCCCTCCCGCAAAGTAAAATTGTTCCATCCATCCGTCCATTTTCTGTACCGCTTAGTCCCCACTGGGGTCGCGGGCGTGCTGGAGCCTATCGCAGCCGTCATCGGGCAGTAGGCGGGGGACACCCTGAACCGGTTGCCAGCCAATCGCAGGGCACACAGAGACAAACAACCATTTGCACTCGCACTCACACCTAGGGACAATTTGGAGTGTTCAATCGGCCTACCAAGCATGTTTTTGGGATGTGGGAGGAAACCGGAGTGCCCGGAGAAAACCCATGCGGGCCCGGGGAGAACATGCAAACTCCACACAGGGAGGGCCGGAGGTGGAATCGAACCCGCACCCTCCTAACTGTGACCATTTAGCTGAACAGAACAAGATAAATAAATCTTGATAGTATGTTCACTCCTTGGGATATTTTCACCTGCCTAAAAAGTGATCAAACTTGCAGCTGATACAGTGGTGCCTTTTAACCTAAAGTTTCAATTTTGCTAATTTTAAGACCTTTATATTGAACTTTATATTCAAATTGTGTCTTACAGCATGGAGATATGCCACGAAAAAAACAACATCACAATGTGTCCTTTGTGTGATAAAGTGTGCAGCTACTGGAAGCTGAGTTCTGCTTGTGGAACTGCAAGAGCCAGTCACTTATTCGACAACCCAGCAACCGTATTCTTCTCTATATTCATGGCTCTTTGGGGTGGGTGAACGCACGCACGCACGCACACTCACAGAATATTTTAAATATTTGCATTTTAGCTTCTCTCGTAACATTTTAGCATGCTGTATGTTGATTCTGATTCTGGTTTAAATTATTGATGTCAATCTCAAACAGCATTAGAGTAATTCTGCTTAAAAAACATTGTTGTGATTGTTGTTATTGATTAGTGTCATTCGTAAATCTCATCGACTATTTAGGAAAACAAATACAGCAAATGCCTAATAACTTGGAACTGTGTATGTGTGTGTGTGTGTGTGCGCGTGCGTGTGCGTGCATGCGTGTGCGCGCGCGTGTGTATGCGTGCGTGCGCGTGTGTGTGTCAAAAGGAAATTCTAGCTGATTTCATATTGTACATCTAATATTAAAAAAAAAAGTTTCTTTATAATGAATTGCCCTGAAAATTAAGCTAACAATAAACAGTCTAAAGGATTTAGTCTTTACAAGGAAGTTATTGTGTATAGGATACAAGTGAATTGAGTGAAAATGAATTTATATGATGTTGTGAATTGAATCTTGTTTTTAATTGACGCAAATACTAAATTCATTCAGAGGGATCCTAAATTCAGAACGATATTTTCTGACTTTCAACCCTTTCAATTAAGCTTTACACCTGATTATATTTGAGTGGGATATGATTAATATGATTCAAATTACAGTCAAACCTCGGTTTTCGACCACAATTCGTTCCAGAAGGCGGTTCTAGAAGTGAATCGGTCAAATTCCGAATCTTTTTTTCCCATTACAAATAATGGAAACAATTCGAATCTGTTCCAAGACTAAAAAAAGCGCCTTTTTTAAGCATTCTTAATTGGCGCATTTTTGTCCGATCGCGCAACCGCAGCGCACCGCCGAACGCGCAACAGTAGCACGTCGCCGACCGCGCAACTACACCGTGCTGGTCGCATTATTGAGACAGAGCCGTCGCTGAAATTTAGAAAATATTTTTAAAGTCCTGATGTACTTTCCAAAATTTAAGTGGACCTCAGTACGCAAGGATCTTAATTTGATCTGATTGCACAACCGCAGCGTGCCGGGCGCTCACTGTCGCATTGCTTTAGGAGCGTCTTTGTGTTTTAGGAGGCATGATTAGGGGTTAATACAATCCTCAAGGTAACAAAAATACAATAACAAACAGAGTCAGTCGGCATTCGATCCGCGTGGTCGGGTTTTCTCAGGTCCTTTCGGCTCATCTCGCAAGGTTCGACCTCCGAATTTTGTTCGACAACCGAAGCAAAAAAATCTCGAATTTTTCGTTCGAATTCTGATTTTTCGAGAACCGGGACGTTCGAAAACCGAGGTCTGACTGTATTTAATTAACCACAATGCACTGGAGTTTATGAGATTTAAACATGTCACACCAGGTGCATTTCCCATGACAAAAATAAATACCCCGCACATAAAAATACATCTTCCGAATTCCTTTTCTGACGATCTTTGACGATTGTCCTCTATTTTGTCTTTAAACATAAGCTGCCATGTTCATGGAGCATTGGAAGAGGAGGCAAATGAGACTTAATTATGAATGGGACCTGACTGGATTTGAAGACGAGGAGGTAAGGCTTAAATGTTAGGTTATTTGTATGGCCAATCCAATTAAGCCATGATCGCCCCGGTTTTCCAAAGTCAGTAGCAAAGTCATTCACACATACAACTGGGCAAAGCAAATAAATTGTCTTCTAATTGTTACAATATGAAAAATAGTCTGTGATTGGCTGGCAGCCAGTTCAGGGTGTCCCCTACCTGCTGCTCGACGTCAGGTGGCATAAGCTCCAGCACGCCCGCGACCCTAGTGAGGACAAGCGATTTGAAACATTTATGAATGGATGAAAAACAGTATCCTTCCATCCATTAATTTTCTGAATCTCTCTTCCTCACGAGGACCATCGAGAGGGTCTGGGCTCCAGTCTTCCCTTGAACCTTCCTGTCTGGCATTTGCAATGTTCTCTCCCCATGCTGAGTGGGTTTCCTCCCACATTCCCAATACATGCACGTGATTATTATCAATTGAGAACTTTTCATGGAGTGTGAATGTGATTTTGAACTGTTGTTTTAACCATGTCCTACGATTGACTGCCGACCAGTTCAGAGTGTACTCCATCCATCACCTAGTCATCTTGAAGAGGATGAATGAAGATGAAAAAAACTATATAGCAGCCTTGTGAAAATGGACAGATGAAACTTTGCATTTTTTATCTTGTACTTGTTTCCTTCTCTTCCACTGTTTAAACAAGATATGGAACAATCCTTTTTCAAGTACTGTATTTTCCGCCCTATTAGGCGCACCGGGGTATAAGGCGCACCTTCAATGAACGGCCCATTTTAAAACTTTGTCCATATATAAGGCGCACCGGACTATAAGGCGCATAAAATAGAAGCTTTACTGCAACAAACTGAGGTTGACTAGGGTTGCGGTATGCACCCACTAGCCAATAACCAATCGCGTTTCTCAAACGATCTCCTATAAAATTATCAGAACTGACTAAAGTTCGATCTAACGCATTGGTACTACTTACCTATGTTTCCCTTCCATATCGATCCGTAGATTTACTCGAAACATTAACAGAGCAGCCTATTTTCACATGAAATAGCCTCGCGCGTATAGCAGCTATCGTTATAGCATTAGCCATCCGCAAAAACCCATGACTCTCAGCTCGCAATCTCCCATGAGCCTCAGCAAAGTGTAAACAATCGCGTTTCTCAAACGAGCTCCTATAAAATGATCAGAACTGACTAAAGTTCGATCTAACGCATTGGTACTACTTACCTATGTTTCCCTTCCATATCGATCCGTAGATTTACTCGAAACATGAACAGAGTAGCCTATTTTGACCTGAAATAGCCTCACGCGCATAGCAGCTATCGTTATAGCATTAGCCATCTGCAAAAAAACATGACCCTCAGCTCGCAATCTCCCATGAGCCTCAGCAAAATGTAAACAATCGCGTCTCTCAAACGAGCTCCTATAAAATGATCAGAACTGACTAAAGTTCGATCTAACGCATTGGTACCACTTACCTATGTTTCCCTTCCATATCGATCCGTAGATTTACTCGAAACATTAACGGAGCAGCCTATTTTGAAATGAAATAGCCTCGCGGGTACAACAGCTATTCGGTGACGCCCCCTGACTACAGTTACCGTAATGCTGGGAAGCGATGCGACCTTGTAATTTACTAGTCGTACTAAAACGTACTAAAACATTTTGGCAGAGCACTGTGTACAACCAGTCTGGATCAACAAATTCATCACTTGATCTATATATAAGGCGCACCGGACTATAAGGCGCGCTTATGTTGACTTTTGATAAAATTTTTGGTTTTTAGGTGCAGGGGGTGGAGTTGCCATACTGTTTAATGTCTCCCTCAAATGCAAAAAGATGTTATATGGACATTTTAATTCATTTGAATATGTTGCTCTTCAGTTTAATTCCTTTATTCGGGCAGTTTTATGGCAGTTTTTTTTTTTGGTTGAATGAGGGAGACGCTGCTGTCCCACGCTTCTTGGTTAACTAAACAACGAAACAACTAAAACAACTCTAAATGAACTAGAGAACTAGTATGGGAGCCAGAAAAAAACATCTCGGAGGATATTGACGACCTAAAAAAGGCGCTTGATTTCCTCACGTAAGAGGTGTCTGCTGTCCACAAACAGCAGAAAATCATTATGGGCCTGGTGGATTAGGTGAAATCCCTCAAGGTCCAGAACGCAGAAAAAGAAAGATCGAGCTGTTGGAGAACCGGGTTGCCGATCTAGAGCAATATTCCAGGATTAATGACATCATAATCTCTGGACTGGATATAAAACCACGGTTTTATGCACATGCAATAACCCGTGAAAAGCGAGATGAACTCACCGAGCAAGATGCCAACTCTGTGGAGGAGCAGGTGTCCGGCTTTTTCCATTCACATGAAATCAAACTGGACATAAACAAGACAGAGGCATGTCATCTCCTTCCTTGCAGAAAAGAAACCGACAAACCAGCTGTGGTTATACGGTATGCAAACAAAGTTCAAAACTGAGCTTCTAAAACAAGGCCGACAACTGAGAGGAAACAACGTGTACATGAATGAACATCTAACAAAGAGGAATGCTAACAACGTTCGAAAAGCCCGTTTTCTGCGGAAACAGAAGAAAAGAAAATCTACTTGGACTGCAAACAGGAACATTTTCATTAAAGTAAATGGTTACCCGGAAGAGGCTTAAGTGGTGTGCGTCAGGAGTTTGGAAGAATTGGATAAGTTTGAGTGACACTCTTCATCCATGGGACCTATCCTTTTTTTGAAGAGACACTTACTTAGTGGAAGAACTCTTTTGTTGCTGCTGACGTCTTGGCTATTTTTTTATGTGGACTTATGCGGACAGTGGTGCAGTTGCGTGTGTGTGTGAGAGTATGTTGTGTGTGTATGTGTAAGCATGCAGAGGTGTACGAACCAATCACAAGTGGGCGGCGACAAGAACGGTACATGATCCTTGCTATACATTATCAGTGCTCCCCCAGACTCGTTGCAGGGGGCCAGGGGCCGCAGGCCCCCCCAATGGGAGCCGCAGTGGGCCGGGGGCCACAGGCCTTCATTGGCTACAGGGGCCACAGGCCCCCATTGGGGGCCGCAGGCGGCCAGGGGCAACGCCCCGGAGGGGGTTCAGGGGGAAACGCTCCCTGGAAACTCCTGGATTTTGGCAGTATAGCAACCTCGAAACCATTAATTTCATCACTCAATTTCAACAATTTTGTTAAAAAAATATTCCTGCTTGGTGAATATAATACATTCAAGCCTCGGTTTTCGACCACAATCCGTTCCAGAAGGCGGTTCAAGAAGCAAATCGGTTGAATCCCGAATCTATTTTTCACATTACAAATAATGGAAAATGTTTAATCCGTTCCAAAACTTTAAGCATTTTTTTATTTGCACGTTTCTGTCCGATCGTGCAACTGCAGCGCACCGCCGAACACGCAACTGTAGCGCGTCGCTGACCACGCAACAGTAACGCGTCGCCGACCACGCAACTGCACCGCACTGGTTGCATTATTGTGACAGAGCCGTAGCTGGAATTTAGAAAACATTTCTAAACTCCTGATTTACTTTCCAAATGGTTGTTTGTCTCTGTGTGCCCTGCGATTGGCTGGCAACCGGTTCAGGGTGTCTCCCGCCTACTGCCCGATGACGGCTGGGATAGGCTCCAGCACGCCCGCGACCCCAGTGGGGACTAAGCAGTACAGAAAATGGACGGATGGATGGATTTTTAATGTCCTGATGTACTTTCCAAAATGTAAGTGTACCTCAGTGCGCAGGGACCTTAATTTAGTCCGATCGCGCAACCGCAGTGCGCCGGTCGCATTGCTTTAAGAGCGTCTTTGTGTTCCGAGTTGTAAGATGACACTGCTCTCGAGCCATGCCCATCTGAAGCAGTTCCTGATCCCGTTCGACTTGTCTATTTCCCTGGCACTATCCTCGTCTTTTTTCTCTAAAACATTCGCCGTGGTGGCTAAAACCTTTGCTAATTAGGCAAATGAGTAGGCAAATGATGTGGCGAAGTAGCGCCAAAATGCTGCCGAAAATAAGGCAGTTGTTGTCGCAATACTGCTGCCAGCAATTAAATAAACAATTCTTTCAACGTATTTGCACGCCTGCGACCCCCGTGGGGAAAAAGCGGTACAGACGATGGATGGATGGATGGATGGATGGATGGATGGATGGATGGATGGATGGATGGATGGATGGATGGATGGATGGATGGATGGATGGATGGTTCTACACCACAGGTGTCAAACTCAAGGCCTGGGGGCCAGATACGGCCCGCCACATCATTTTATGTGGCCCACAAAGACAAATTGTGCATCAAAGTTGTGTGTTACGTGTTACTAGAATTGCAAATTGTCTTCACTTTTATTAATATCTTTTTTTAGTTTTTTTATATTTGACCAGTTTTTACTCGTCTGATTTAAAAACGAGTTATTTGTCTGTTTTGTAGCTTTTACTGTATATAATATGAGGTGCTCATACATTTATTTGGGTTGACAGTCATAATAGCCCTCGGAAAGAAGCTATGACTACAATGCCGCCCGCGAAAAACATAAGTTTGACTCCCCTGATCTACACGATTCACGAAAATGATACTCCCAACGGAAAAAAAACACGGAAATCCGCGGATCCGCGGAAGATTCTCATCCCTGCATTATGCAGGACTTAAATTCTGATATTGATCCAGAAAGTAACTTCTTTAATAATGAGATAAATTTTAATTACTACACTGATGACCAATTTAAAAGTAATCTTGAACATGGAGTATCGATTATACACTTAAACAGCAGAAGCTTATATACACATTTTCAAAATATAAAAGATTACTTAGGACAATTCACCACACCCTTTAGTATCATAGCCATCTCAGAAACCTGGCTGAGCCTAGAGAAAGGGGTGGACTTTGATCTAGACGGGTATGAACTAAACTTCATTAATAGGGCTGATAACAGGGGAGGAGGGGCAGCCTTATATGTAGATAAAAGACTAAAATACAGGATCGTCAACTGTATGACTGGTTCCATTAAGGATATATGTGAATGTATTGCCATAGAAATGTTTATAGAGCTCCTAGGTCCAGTATTGATACATTTAAAGAAATAATGGAAAATATCTTTGCAAACATTGAGCAGAAGGTCACTTTTATTTGTGGTGATTACAACATAGATCTATTAAAACCTAATAATTTACCAGCCATTGATGAATTCACTGCTACAATGTACAATATGGGCCTTTATCCGACCATGACAAAACCCAGCAGAATAACATCCCAATCAGCTACAATTATAGATAACGTATTTACTAATAAGTTGGAAGACAACATGGTAAGTGGACTACTAATAAATGATATAAGTGACCATCTGCCAGTGTTTGTCTTTTATGACTGTGATTATAAAAGGCCTAAGAAGGAAAATTTACTAAGACAGAGGAGAGTAAGAACGGACGATACCCTTGAAGTATTGAGATCTGAACTACTGAGGCAGGATAGGCGAAAAGGATATGAAGCAATGGATGTTGACTCCGCTTATGACTCTTTGTTGAAAACGTTTATGACCATATACGACAGAAGCTGTCCAATGCAACAAAGTAAATATACAACTAAAAAAAAGAACAACTTGTATAAGCAATTCATAAAACATAGAACTAGAAAAATGAAATCAAATATAAAATATATAAAAACAAACTAACTGATATATTAAGAAAATAAAAGAAGGTTATTATAATATAGTGCTGGAAAATAACAAAGACAATATAAAGGGTACATGGAATATATTACCGTTTTTTTCCGTGTATAGTGCGCCCCCATGTATAATACGCACCCTAAAAATGGCATGCTGATGCTGGAAAAAAGCCTTTACCCATGTATAATACGCACCCAATTTTTATGAATTTTTTTTTATGAAATTTTTTTTTTTTTTTTTTTTTTTTAAGTCCCAATGATCGTCACACACGCAGGGAGGCATCGGGTCCCATTTTTATAGTCTTTGGTATGGTCTTAACTAGGCTGGATGTAATTTTTTTTGTTGGCGTTGATTTCTCCGACTGCCCATAAACGCACCACCGCGCTCCGTGCGCGCACGGGAAAGAGGCGTGCGGACATGAAAAAGGCGGCTCTGTATGGGAGAGACGTTGAAGAGGAATAAAAACACCCTTGGAAACCAAAACTTGGTGATTTCAAGTTTCATTTCGAGGGACATTTGTCACGTCTCGTCCCCAGTTTTGCTATGTGTCTAGGTTGCCATAGTTTCTGTTCGCGTCGCCCCTCTCTTCCTGTGTCACCTCAATCGATGTAACGTGTTTTGTATTTAAGTCCTGTCTGCCCCTCGCTCACCGTCGGATCATTGCATGTGTTACTGTCATGATGTCTGTTTGCTTTCTGTTCCTGTCTTTGGTAATGTCACTCTGTCTTTTTGTTCCACGTCTTTGTCGGTCAGTCTTGTTGTTGGTTTTGTTTTCTAAAAAAAAAAAATAATAATTAAAAAAAAATAATTAAAAATTTTTTGTACCCATGTATAATGCGCACCCCAGATTTTAGGACAATAAATTCGTTAAATTTTGCGCACTATACACGGAAAAAAACGGTATATTATTTATTTATAGGTTATCTACTCACTTATGCAGTTTATGGTCAAATAATGAAAAAATGCTCTAAAAATTTTTTTTTCATTATATGTAATGGGAAAAATGATTCGGAATTCGAACGATTCACTTCTCGATGTCACGATTGGGGTGTGGAAATGGAGCAGGGCGACCAAGTGCAGCTTGGACCAGGGTTTATTGAAGCAAACTCAAACTAACAGACTTGGTACACTGACATAACTGACTAACAAAACCAACAACAGGAATTGAACAGAGAGGTGAGACAAAAGACAGGAACCAAACAAACCTCATGACAGTAAACTTCATCAACAATGCTCCGAAAGGGAGTGACACACAGACAGGACTTAATATACAAGATAGGTAACAAGAGGCAGGTGAGAATGATCACACTGATCATGGGCACACTGGAGGGGTGGGGCGAGCACACAGCACACTGACAAACTATGGACATGATCACACAGGAGGGGAGGGGCGAGCACACAGACATGATCGGGGATGAGTCGTGGGGGGGGGGGGGGGACACACCAGTACAGACGACCCTACTGGTCCTTGGAATAGCCTGAACCGCGCACGGCGGCGACTGGGGAAACAACCGCACTCGGCGGAGACTTGGGGCACAGAACCGCACTCGGGCGGCGACTTGAGGCACAGAACCGCACTCAGGCGGCGACTTGGGGCACAGAACCGCACTTGGGCGGCGACTTGGGGAACCGAACCGCACTCGGGCGGCGACTTGGGGAACCGAACCGCACTCGGGCGGCGACTTGGGGAACCGAACCGCACTCGGGCGGCGACTTGGGGAACCGAACCGCACTCGGGTGACGACTTGGGGAACCGAACCGCACTCGGGCGGCTACTTGGGGAACCAAACCGCACTCGGGCGGCGACTTGGGGAACCGAACCGCACTCGAGCGGCGACTTGGGGAACCGAACCGCACTCGGGCGGCGACTAGGGGAACCGAACCGCACTCGGGCGGCGACTAGGGGAACCGAACCGCACTCAGGCGGAGACTTGGGGAACCGAACCGCACTCAGGCGGCGACTAGGGGAACCGAACCGCACTCGGGCGGCGACTAGGGGAGCCGAACCGCACTCGGGCGGCCACTAGGGGAACCGAACCGCACTCGGGCGGCAACTAGGGGAACCGAATTGCACTCGGGCGGCAACTAGGGGAACCGAACCGCACTCGGGCGTCCACTCACACAAAACCGCACTCGGGCGGCTACGCACACAAAACCGCACTCGGGCGGCTACTCACACAAAGCCGCACTCGGGCGGCTAAAAAAAAGTCCTCGCCGCAATCAGCAGCACTTGAAAGTCCGGACTGCAATCAGCGGCATTCGTACGCCAGAGCTGCACACAGCAGCACGAGTCAGCGTTTCAACAGTGGGAGCAGGGTCTGCGACAATCGCGGGTCCGGCGCAGCTGGCTTGTAATCTGGCGACGCCCGCAGATCCTGCGACGCTGGGGGGGAGCCCGATGGCGACCGCGAGTCTGATGATGCCGGGAGGCACTCCGATTGCGACCGCGGGTCCGGCGTCGCGGGAGCGAAGTCCGATGTGACAAAGGGCAGCCTTGGCGGAGTCCAACCCTCACTGGGAACAAATCCGACTTACTGCCGGAAATGCGGACCAAACTCTGGCATCGGTGATACAGGGATCGAACCCCCCTTATCAGTTGGCTCGGTACCCCGTACTCCCGAAGCACCCCCCACAGAACCTCCCGAGGGACACGGTCGAACGCCTTCTCCAAGTCCACAAAACACATGTGGACTGGTTGGGTGAACTCCCATGCACCCTCGAGGATCCTGCTGAGGGTGAAGAGCTGGTCCACTGTTCCATGGCCAGGACGAAAGCCACACTGTTCCTCCTGAATCCGAGGTTCGACCTCCCGACGGACCCTCCTCTCCAGCACCCCTGAATAGACCTTACCAGGGAGGCTGAGGAGTGTAATTCCCCTGTAATTGGAACACACCCTCCGGTCCCCCTTCTTAAAGAGGGGAACCACCACCCCAATCTGCTAATCCAGAGGCACTGTCCCCGATGTCCACGCGATGTTGTAGGGACGTGTCAGCCATGACAGCCCCACATCCAGAGCCCTTAAGAAATCCGGGCGGATCTCATCCACCCCCGGGGCCTCGCCACCGAGGAGTTTTTTAACTACCTCAGTGACTTCGACCCCAGAGATTGGAGAGTCCGCCTCAGAGTCCCCAGGCCCTGCTTCCGCAATGGAAGGTGTGTAGGTGGAATTGAGGAGGTCTTCAAAGTATTCTCCCCACCGACACACGACGTCCCGAGTCGAGGTCAGCAGCACGCCATCTCCACTGTAAACAGTGTTGACGTTGCACTGCTTCCCCCTCCTGAGACGCCGGATGGTGGACCAGAATTTCCTCGAAGCCGTCCGGAAGTCATTCTCCATGGCCTCGCCAAACTCTTCCCACGCCCGGGTTTTTGCCTCAGCAACCGCCGAAGCCGCGTTCCGCTTGGCCACCCGGTACCTGTCAGCTGCCTCCGGAGTCCCGCAGGCCAAAACGGCCCGATAGGACTCCTTCTTCAGCTTGACGGCATCCCTTACCGCCGGTGTCCACCTGTGGGTTCGGGGATTGCCGCCATGACAGGCACCAATGACCTTACGGCCACAGCACCGGTCGGCCGCTTCAACAATGGAGGCGCGGAACAAGGTCCACTCGGACTCAATGTCCCCCGCCTCCCCCGGGACGTGGGAAAAGCTCTGCCGGAGGTGGGAGTTGAAGCTCTTCCTGACAGGGGATTCCGCCCTCCGTGAGTCATCACCTTATCGTGGTGGAGGGGTTCGCGTGCCCCTATGATCCTAGGAGCCATGTTGTCTGGGGCTTCATGCCCCTGGTAGGGTCACCCATGGTAAACGGGTCCTAAGTGAGGGGCCAGACAAAGCACGGCTCACACGAGCCCCTTATGACGAATAAAATATATGGATCTCGTTTTCCCTCGCCCGGACGTGGGTCACCGGGGCCCCCCTCTGGAGCCAGGCCTGGAGGCGGGGCTCGAAGGCAAGCGTCTGGTGGCCGGGCCTTCGCCCATGGGGCCCGGCCGGGCACAGCCCGAAAAGGAAACGTGGGTCCCCCTTCCCATGGGCTCACCACCTGTGGAGGGGCCAAAGGGGTCGGGTGCAGTGCGAGCTGGGCGGCGGCCAAAGTCAGGGACCTTGGCGGTCTGATCCCCGGCTGCAGAAGCTGTCACGACTCGCCCCAATCATGTCCATATTGTGATAGTGTCTGTCCGTGTGTCTGTGTGCTCGCCCCTCCCCTCCTATGTTCCAATGATCAGTGTGATCATTCTCACCTGCCTCTCATTTCCAGTCTTGTATTTAAGTCCTGTCTCCGTGTCACTCCCCTGTCGGTTCATTGCTAATGTCACCCGGTCCCTTTGTCTCACATCTCGTTCAGTTTCTGTTGTTGGTTTGGTTGCAAGTTATGTCTGTTTACCGAGTCTGTCTGTAAGTTCCTGCAATAAACCCTGGTCCAAGCTGCACTTGGTCGCCCTGCTCCATCTTTCACTCCCGATCCTGACAGAAGCTGGCTCTTGGGACATGGAATCTCACCGATAGGCTAGATACAATTAAATGCATGTACTTGAATTGAGACCAAACGATTTTTTCGAGTGTACTAATGTATTCTTTTTAATAACGTCACCAAAAGAGCCATATCTGGCTCGAGAAAGCATAGGTTCCCGAAGCCTGCACTAGGGCCTGCAATGAATTTGCCTCTTTCTTCACTGGCAAAATTCAGAAAATTAGACAAACGGTCACTACCTTCATTGCAGGTACAGGATATGTGTCAGCCCAGTGTGAACCCAAAATCACTTGGGATGGGATGACACAATTTGATCCAATCAACCATACAAACCTGGAGGACAACATCTGAAATCCTCCTCCTGCTGTTTGGATATTCTGCCAACAAGCTTTTTGAAAACAGTTTCTAACTCAGGGGTGGGCAAACTTTTTGACTCGCGGGCCGAACTGGGTTCTAAATTTGGACCGGAGGGCCGAACCAGGAGCAGATGGACGTAGTGTTTGTGTGAAGTAATACAAGCGACCTGTAAAGGTCATTGCATAAAATATTTTGGCCTTCAGTAGGTAGTAAAGCATGGATATTCCAAACATGTTTTTTGAAAACAAATGCATTTATTAACAGCATTAAAAAAAAGAAAATCACTAAAAAACTGCTATCAGTGATTCTCATAAAATACGACACTGTTATTATGAATAACAGTCTCCATCACTTCAGTGCCTGCAGGTCAGAATAATGTCAAACGGCAAACATTCTGACCAAATATATCAGCTTGAAGAATCGGTGAAAGCATACATCCAAATAAAGTAATCAAAACGGCAACACGGTGAGGGGTATCTGAAAATTAGAGCAGAGTTTTAACTCACAAACACCTGGTAAGAGAGGTGAGGAAACGAGAAACACTTCCTTAAAGTAAGCCTTAAGACATTTATAGGTTAAGATTAGTTGCAAACAGCTGGTGCATCAATGTCCTTGAGCATCCTGCATTGTTTGATAATGAGAATGGTTGCTAGTTTCAATCCCTGCTATGTGTACAAATCATATTCAAAATGCATTTTTTTACAACAAACTTGAGACCCTCCCCTTCATTTTCAGTGGGAACAGTGTTGTTGGTCTCCCTTTTTTGCTATTGCGTCATAGTCTGGAGTAAAATTTGTTGTGGCAATTTTTAGGAGAGATCCGAGGTGTTGGTCCGTTTACCTTGATCTGTGACGAGTTGATGTTGATGTTCATGTGGCTGAACGTCACGTCGCGTATGTTGAGCCAAATTGGCCACTCTTTTTTAAACACTCGGCGCTGTGTCCACCTTGCTTTTCCTTGGGCGACTCATTTTATTAGAAGGATTCCAGGGGAAGGTTTGTGGGTGGCTTTAGCGTAAAACTGTATCTGAAATCTCAGCGCGCGAATTACAAGAATGCTGTCGTCACAGCCCACGCTCTAAATTCGGGACTGATACAAATAGAGCGCGAGTGTGCCATGTCTGTACTACTGAGTACGTACACGCACTTGTGAGTGTGCACCGAGCTTTCTGACACGGCTTCCGGTAGTAAATGCGCAGGCGAGCGGTTCCCCGTCTACTGGGGAACCGCAGTCATTGCAGGCAACCCCCCCAAAAAAATGTTTAATAATACAATTTATTCTGGGTTGGCGGGCCGGATTAAACGGTCCCGTGGGCCGGATGTGGCCCGCGGGCTGTAGTTTGCCCACCCCTGTTCTAACTGCATGTCTTCACATCTCATGTACATTGTAAACATATAATATTTCTCAGGTGTTGTCAGGTTTATTTCGCTGACTGAATACGTGAATAGAAGAGCAACAGCAAACAAACCACAAGTGAGACAGAAATATTAAGTCTTTTCTCGCGAGGAGTGCAGTACAGATCCTTCACAACAATCTCACTACACTAAAATATCTGTATGCACTCCCGCTCTTTTTATTTGGATTTGCCCTACCCACAGTGTGAGACAAGAGCCAACTAAGGGGAAGGGGGAGGCATGTGGGCCTTGTCTCGTAAGCAAAAAAATCACTAGGTGTTTACATACTGATAAGAACATCTGGGAAGACGAGTTTGAGTGGACTGGATACAGAAGAAAAAAACCTTTGACCTCTAGTAAAAACATAGCAAGGGAAGTTTTACGACATTGTGTAGGATGCAACAAGCTAAGTTATTTATTACTGGTTATATACATTCCAACCTAATCCTACAATAAAGATAGTTAGGAAAAACCCTGACTTTAATGGTCACTTGGAGGTTCATCTGGGGTGCAAGACAGCAATGAGGCATGTTGTCTAACAAAGTGGTCATTGTCAGAAAGGAACGGTAGATGTCTTCCTTTTTGTTGAGTTGTCACTGAGTTGCCAGCTACGTCCTGTCTGACCCAGCTGTAATCTCTCTTCTATGGTACATCATAAAAACAGCAAGGCCAAACAGCGAGCATCTCTTGCAGGACTATTGGGGTAAAGCATTGATTAGAGAACGCATGATAACATATATATACATTTTTCTAACAATTCCCCCCTGTTTATCATAAGTTCTCAGAGAGCATCTCATCACCTAAAATCGGCCACTTCAAAAAGATTTTCAGCCGTAGGATCATAATTCATAAGAACAAATTTACACCCGGGAGGAGATTGAGCCGTAATAATCAACGTCAGAGTCGGGAAACAAATCGGACAGGTTTACCACAGGAGCTTCAAAGATGGAGCCATCGCCAGAGCGACAACCCTCGTCAGACGCAAAGTCTTCCCCTTGGAGCAACAGAAAAGTCTCAGCCGCTGGAGAGATAGCAGTTGTAATTAACCTGTTAATTAGAGACCGGAGACACGGAATACAACAACATCCACACAAGGTCAAAACAGCAGAAAAAACGGCAAGGGAGACTAGGACCGAGGACACCAGGGTACGGTACTTTCCGAACACGTTTAGCCAGTCGTTCCAAACCTCCGTGTTCACTCCACTGTGTTCCTTCATTTTCCCATTCAAGGTCCTCAGGCCCTCAAGGGCCTGGGACAGGCTTCCATCAGCGGCAGTATTATTTGGAATAAACGTGCAGCACTGCTCACCAAACATGGCGCAGACACCACCCTCCTTTGAGAGCAGCATGTCAAGGGCCATTCGGTTCTGGAAAGCCATGAGGGAAGTTGCAGCCAGTTGGGAGTGGACCGCCCTGAAACCCGCCTCGGTCCAATTTCCAAGCCTCTGCACGTTGTAATGGATGTAGTTGATTCTGTCGACATTTTTGTTAAGAGTACACCACCAACACAGGGCGGATTCAAAACCAGCTGCTATCTGATTCACCAGCTTATACTCATCCGGTACTCCCCTGGGAACACCAATGGCATCTATGTATGTTGGATCTGTTGCGCCCAGCCATTCAGCGCTTCGCTTCGTCCTTAACCAGAATTTGGGTACCATGGATTTAACAAAAGATCCCAGATCATAAGGAGTCATGGGAATCAATTGAACAGGAAGCAAAAGGGTCACCAAAGCGCAAATTCCAGAGCTATTGAAAGGCAACCTATCATAAAGTTCGTTACTATTACACCAAAACCAAATATCACTACGAGCAATGGGTAAAAAAGGGGCAGTAACATTAATCAGGGAAGCACACATTGGTGCGGCTAGAGCACCCAGCTTCACACCGGTACCAGGCAGCTTGAAGCACGTGAAATTACCCTTAGCTACAGTGGAAGAAAAAAGGGGTTTATTTTTTGTTATGGGGGAAACGGGATAAATCCTATCCCATATAAAACAATCATGAGCAGGTGGTATGGATGAGTTCAACATTAAAACAACAGCACACTTTGGAACAACGTTTGCAGGTATAATTCTTAAAAGGGGTCTTGGTCCCATACACACAACGCAACTGGTGTTAGCCATCTTAGCGGCTTGTTCAGTCATAAGGAGCCAGTTGTTAGTCTGACCACTTATACCTGTGGAGGCCATGAAATAGCTGTCTATATCAGTGAGGCGCACACTCGTGATCTTCACCCCAACTGTTTCAGTATAATTATTCATACCGGGACGGTCGGCCACCGACATAGTTTTGTTAATGCAGATTACGACAGGGAAATGAGGATCAACACCGGAGGACCAAGCCCACAACTGAAACCCCCAACAGGAAGTGTTAAACAAAGTGGCATTTGGAGGCCGAATTTGGCCATCAGGGAGTGCAAAGGTCAAAAGGAGGCTTGTGCCTTGGTTTTTTAAAGTTACTCGCCTAGCAAAAAACACAGCCTCTTCACTGGATCCAGAGGGCCAATATTCTAACGCTTGTGTGGTGACAAGGGTGCTCCAGTCAGTGCTAACTGGATGACCAGTTAAATACCACCAATATCCGAGCCATTTGTCCCCAGTAGTGGGGTGGCCATTTTGAAAACCCTTTAAACTCTTCATAGGTAAGGTAATAGTGGAAGATGTGTTAGGAGCCACAGTGAACATTAATGAGTTATTGTAAGTCCAAGACAAAAGCCACGGTACGCAAGTCGGAGTGTGGATAATGTGAGGCGTGCAGACAACATGATCAAAAGGGGGTTGGGCGTCACGCTTACGTCTAGCAGTCTCATCCCATGAACTATATTGGTTAGTATGAGCGCTAGCCAGGTTAGTGTTTTTCTGATGAAAAGAGGTTAGAGGCCGATAGCACACAACCCATGCTACTACAGCAACACACGTGAGAACAGTCATCCAGAAGGCGCAGGCCCGCACTCTCTCAAAGGATTTATACAGTAACATCCTAATTCTAATTTTTAATCCTAACCTTTATTTTTAGATCTCCCCAGAGTCAACGCCCTGAGCTTCAGGTTGGTGTCTTGGAATTCTTCTGCTAGCTTTCGTGTCAACCCTGGATCTTGACACCAGGATCAGGCACTATTACCAGACTTTGCTCACCTTCCGTACTTAGGTTGGATCTGTGGAGATCACCTTTTTACAATGAGATAAATGAATCCACGTGTTGCGTTCAGCTATTTTCAAGGCATGAGGCGTTGTGAGCAATACCAAAAAGGGACCTTCCCACTTGGGTGAATGCCAATTCTTCTTCTTGATACTCTTGATCAAGACCCAGTCTCCCGGTACCACTTTGGGGTCTTCCTGCGGAGAAATGGGGTCATTATCAGTGTTAATGGTCTGGTTCTTGTGACGTTCTAGCATTTTCCTCATGTAATCGGCTAATGTGGCTTCTTCAGGGATGTCCCATGTGTTTTTAAACTGAGGAAGCCTATAAGGTTTTCCAAAAACGATTTCGTAGGGAGTTAGCCCCGTTGTACTTGTTATATTAATGTACATTTTGACCAAGTCTAAACACTGAGTCCATGGTCGTTTGGTTTCTTCCATACATTTCTTTAGCCTGTTTTTTATAGTTCCATTAAATCTCTCAACCAGGCCTGCAGATTGTGGTCGGTATGAGCAATGATTTTTTATATTTATGTGGAACATTCTCCCAATATTTTGTACTACCTGATTAACAAAATGTTGACCATTGTCACTATAAATTGTTTCTGGAATACCATATCTTGGAATGATATCTTTGCATAAGGCTTTTGCCACTGTGAGTGCATCAGCATGTTTGGTAGGAAAAATTTCTACCCATTTAGAAAACGCATCTATTATGACCAGACAATATTCTTTTCCTTCGCTTTTATTTAATTGGATATAATCCATATGTATTGTCTGAAACGGATATAATGGAGTCGGGAACTTCCCTCTCCGAGGTCTTAAATTACCTTGTGGATTATGTTTAGCACAGATCAAACATGCTCTACAAAATTGCTGTGAAAAACCCGCAAATCCGTATGCTGTGTAAATAGCTTCAACTTGTTTGACCATACCCCCCGTCGAGACATGGGTGACTCCATGACTCGAAATAGCAGCCCACTTAAACAAGTTCCGAGGCAAAACCGGCTTGCCCAGAGGTCACACAAAAAGGCCATCGTTGTTTTTTATTGCCCCTCGCCTCTCCCAAGAGAGCCGCTCCTGAGAGGGGCTCTGAGACTGCATGTCAAGCAGCACGTCAGAGGAGACGTGTGACATCGAACCACAATCAGTGGAAGACGAGAGGACATGGAGCAGGCCCTCTGCGGCAGCCTTGGCAGATTTATCAGCAAAAGCATTACCAAGTGAAACAGGATCAGTCCTGGTAGTGTGAGCAGCACATTTGCAGACTGCCACCCTAGCGGGCAACTGCACAGCGTCCAAAAGTTGAGGCAGCAATGTAGAATGGGTAACGGGCTTGCCCGTAGAAGTTATCATGCCACGGTTGCTCCATTGTTGAGCAAAAACGTGCACCGTAGCAAAGGCATACTGGCTATCAGTCCAAATAGTGACAGACTTGTTGGCAAACATTTTGCAAGCCTCAGTGAGAGCAATGAGTTCAGCGGCCTGTGCTGACATATGGGATGGCAGTTTGACAGCTCTTAAAACCTCAGTAGCAGAGACAACGGCATACCCAGAGAGGGTCACGCCAAGTTCACTTTTCTTTGACGACCCATCAACAAAAACCACATGACTGTCAGGTAAAGGTGTGTCTTCCAGATCGGGTCGAGCCTTCGCAACTTGCTGAGCAGCATCAACACAATCATGGAATTCGCCATCGTCAGGAAGGGAAATAAGAGTAGCAGGATTGAGTGTCGTGCACCTTTCAACAGTCAAATGCGGCTGAGAAAGCAACGTAGCCATGCACGACAGATGACGTGCAGGCGACAAGAAGGTCATATTTGTTTGCAGCAAAAGAGCCGAGACCGCATGGGGAACCTTCAGAGTCAAAGGATGAAATAACACAACACTAGCACTGCTTTCCACAGCAATGGAGGCCGCCACCACGGCCCTCACACATGGCGGGAGAGCACAAGCAACACTATCCAATTTCGAAGAATAAAAGGCAATAGGTCGAAACTTTGAGCCATGCGATTGAAGCAAAACAGAGGTCATATAATGACCTTTGCAATCAACAGTTTGAACAAACGCTTTATCATAGTTAGGTAGGGCCAGAGTGGAGCTGGAGACCAGAGCCTGCTTGATTAGCACAAAAGCATCCTCAGCTTCGGGAGTCCATTTTAATTGAGTGGACATTGAGATGTTCTCTTCATACATCAATTTGGACAGAGGAGCAACAATATGTGCATAGTCAGGTATCCAGCTTCTACAATAACCCGTGAGCCCCAAAAAAGACATCATTTGTTTCTTTGTGAGTGGTTTAGGAGCTAGCAAAATAGAGGTCTTCCTACTTTCAACTATAGTCCGACCTTGGGAACTCAGATTGTGGCCTAAATATTTTATTTCAGTTGACCACAACTGGAGTTTATTTTTGCTGACTTTGTGGCCTTCTTTTGCCAAGTGATGCAGCACTGCAAGCGTGTCTGTCTGACAAGAGGCATAATCAGGGGACGCCACCAAAATGTCATCAACATAGAGCAAAATCTGACTCCCCATTGGTGGGACAAATTTCGCCATGCTGGCTGCCATCACCTGCGAGTAAATTGTAGGGCTTTCACAGTACCCCTGAGGCAATCGGGTAAAGGTGTACCTCAAACCAGCATATGTGAAAGCAAACCAAAACTGACTTTCTTCAGCAATAGGGACAGAGAAAAAGGCATTGCTAATGTCAATTACTGAAAATATCTTCGCATCAGGTGTTAACGAATTCAACAGGGTATGCGGGTCAGGGACACAAGGTGCTCTTTGAATGACAGCATTGTTCACAGCTTGCAAATCTTGCACCAATCTCCACCCGACAGAAGGTAGTGCCTTTTTCACAGGGAAAATTGGAGTATTGCAAGGAGAATCAGGGCAAGGAATGATGACACCTGCCCTTAATAAATCAGAAATAACAGGTGCAATACCCTGCAAGGCATCGGGTTTCAATGGGTACTGTCTCACACAAGGGCGGTATTCATTTTTAGGTCTAATAACAACAGGAAGTGCTCCTTTCACTAAACCTACATCAGAGGGACCTGTCGACCAAAGTTCACTTGGAATCCCAGCGAGGATCTGCTCGTCATCGGACGACAGCACAAAATGTCAAAATGAGGATGCTTTCTCAGAACAGGAGTCAACGTGAACTCCACTAACAAATTGTTAGGGTGGTGTTCACTCTAACTTATTTTGCAAGGACCACACTGGAGACAAGTTAGTCGTTTTAGACACCTGCAGGCGGAGAGTTCACTCGTCGCTGTGCTCTCAGCGATAGTCGAATGAAAATCTCACTCAGGCCTCGTCAGGCGCTTATTTATTGAGAGAAACAAAGTGGGGGTTTGGGAATACACAGGTTGGGGTGAAGCAGCCGGTCCCTGCTGATCAAAGCATAGCAGGGGACCTTTTACGACGTTCTGTAAACAAAGCAACTTTGATTGCTTCCTCTGCAGCTAGTCAATAAGTTGAAATGATCTTAGCACTTTGGTAAACTAATTTTGTCTAGACAGGACAAACTAGTTAAATTATTACAGGTTATATTCCAACATAATCATACGATGAAGATATTCTGCAAACCCTAACACAAATGACAGGACCTGGTTCATGTTTTGTTTAAAAAACTTAGTAGAAGGACTATAAAAGGAGTCAGGCCCAACTTGAGTCCAATCAGAAGCCACCAGTGCATCTCTGGCCATAAATCCCAAACTCTGCCATGTGGCCGTAAAAGGCCGAAACAATGAGATGTGGAGCGGAGTGGGAGACATGTGTAATTTCTGCACTTCAGAGGGAGCCGGCCCTATGACAACACAGGCACGGCTTTCACCATCATGCAGGAGGAAAGATGCCTTCAAGGAGGCAGGCGTAACAGCCTCAAGCATGTTCTCGTAGTTGTGATCAGGACCAGGCGTGTCTTTATGCCACATGGTTACGTGCAGGTTGGTTGGGTCCATCGCCTGTTCAGGGCAGCGCAACAGGGTGCCTGCCTGGGCTAAAAGAGGGGTTCCAAACTGCACAACTTCTGCATCAGTCAAATCCAATGAATAGAAATAATAGCAATGAAACTGACCAAAAATCTGTAATTGATGTCGCCTTTTGACAACGATTTTGTCATTAATGGGCACAAGGGAAAGACTAAGTGCAGTGAGAGCATCTCTTCCTAGCAAATTAACAGGGCAATTGGGCATCAGCAAAATGGGAATGCAACAACTTTCCCCTTCTGGGTCCCGTATCCAGACTGGACGAGACTGGGGTACTGGGGTTGTCACACCATTTGCCGCTCTCACCCAGAAAGTCTTTCCTCCTTCTCGCACATCAGCAGGTATGTCGCGACATGTGGTCACACACGCGCCTGAGTCACACAAAAACGTTATGGGAGTCCCATTTACCATCAAAGTTATCAAAGGTTTCTCTACATTGTTCATCAACAAGTCCTGAATGTTCAAATCTACATCAGCAGGGGGAGCTGTCGCCAGGACAGCCTTTTCAATTTTCTGTTGACCATCGGTTAGTCATAAGGGAGGATCAGCCTGACCCTTATGGGGATTTGGACAGTATTTTGCTATATGGCCCTCTTTGCCACATGACCAACAAAGAGGAGGTCGGGAGTCATATCGCTTTGACTGACCCTGGGCGGGCTGGCAGTTTGGGTCATAATCGAGCGCACCACGATTATACCCTCCTCTGCCTCTGCCACGGAAATTCTCACGACCGCGCCCTCTCCGGCGTGGTTCGAAGGTTCTGTTTTGATAAAACACCTCAGATGAATCATCATTTGCAAAAAAGATGGCGGCCACTTTCCCTTTTTCTTTTCCCTTTTTTAAATTGACAACCTTTTCAGCGTGTATAGCATGATCAATAAATTGTGGCAATGTAGAGGTTGGGAAAGTGATCATGTGTTTAGCAACCCAGCTTTGGATTGCCGGTCGTGAATTTGCATGTAGAGCATTTTTGAGTTGTTGGTTATAGACATCAGTACCAGGCTCCAAACCACTATTGGCTTTGAACACCTTCTCCAATCTGTGTCTATAATCTTCAAACAACTCATCCTCTTTTTGTTTGGTTCGGCCAATATCTGTATAATTTGCTCTACGTTGAAATTTTATTTTTATCCTACCCAATAGTTGGTCAATTTGAGTTTTCAATGCCACACCATTATATTCTAATGGACGGCCTTGGTCATCAAAAGGATTCCACCCGCCCTTGACACTGGCCCAATCTTTGGTCAAGGTTGCCATAAAAACCTGCTGCACCTCATCACCTCTCAAGTTATAGGAAGCAATGAGTTGTATTATGTCGGTGCAGTATTGTTCAACGTCTTCAGAAGGCAATGCCATTCCTTCTGTAGCTGATTTTACATCGGCTTGTGTCCATGTTCTGTATACTAAAATTGTGGGGCCCCCGTCATCATGAGGATTTGCTACTTGAATCATTGGGTAAGCGTCAGCTACTTCCGCTCCCATGTAGCCTGGGCCGCAGCTTGCCGCGGGGGCTGAGGGAGAGGGAGCTTCTGACTTCACGCGGCTCCGCGTCACCATGGCATGAGCAGAATCACTATATTTTGGAGGATCATCTGCGCTTGACAATTTGGGGTACAAAGTTGGAAAAGATGGTTCGCTTTGGCGTCCCACAACTTCTTTCTTTGTAATTTGATCATCCTTTTCATCTTCATTTATCACACCCTCAGCTACGGCCCTCAAGCGAGGCCGCGCTGATGTTGTTTCATCATCTTCCTGCCTATGCAACAACAAGCTCTCTTTGGATTTTTCTTCACTCCCCTTATTCTTCAATTTTTCTTTCAATTGTCCACATTTTCTTTTCTCAGCTTCCAATTCCCATTGTACTATTAAATGATACCCGTCTTTATTCTTTTTATCCGCGCCACACTTGGCTTTAATTGATTGCTTTAGGTCATTTAATGATTTTGAGCTCAGCTGGCCATCAAAGTTGTAATCGGTTATCCATTTGTCAAGATATTTTACATTTTCTGGGTCGACCCATTCCATTAATTTCCAATCCTTGCATTTTAGTTTATGTCGGGGTAGGGACTTTCGCTTACTATTTAAGTTTCCCATAGTTTATTTTTCTAAATTTTGGAGTTGGTAGTTTAAATGGCACCTACAGTGTCCTAAAACCAACTTTATTCACAGGACAGTGGTAAAAAATTCAATGTGTGGTAAGTCTCCTTTCACCTCCCCCGAGTTGATGCCTCTGCACCTACACAAAGCCACCGTTTACAATCCTGTGTGTTTATATAGAGGAGCGCTCAAATGAGATCACTCTCAGTCAAACCGTACACAAGCATACCACGCGCGATTTTTGTTAATAACAGAGGAGTCTGCCCCTCCTGCTGCGGAATTTAACTAACATAAAACGTTAGGGGGCTCCACATCCGCCCCTGCAGAATTTAACTGTTTTTAGTTGTACTTGATAGGGTCTAGAATTCTCAAGGTTTTTTTTTGGTTTTGTTTTTTTAATAACAGAGGAGTCCGCCCCTCCTGCTGCAGAATTTAACTAGCTTGAAAGCTAGGGGGCTCCACATCCGCCCCTGCGGAATTTAACTGTTTCTATTTAGTAGAATTAATATTCCTACTCACGGTCTGCTGATTCTCTTCCTCGGAAGATCTCGTCAACCCTCCCGGTATCCAGCCGGACTGATCGAGACAGTCCCGTCAAAGGGCTTTTGTTTACCTCGGCCGAGGATTTTCGCCTGCGTCGAAGAGTCCGCTGGACCCGCCAGGTGTGTCGAGATCCCGGAACGAGCCCCCAATTTCTGTCAGGTTTATTTCGCTGACTGAATACGTGAATAGAAGAGCAACAGCAAACAAACCACAAGTGAGACAGAAATATTAAGTCTTTTCTCGCGAGGAGTGCAGTACAGATCCTTCACAACAATCTCACTACACTAAAATATCTGTATGCACTCCCGCTCTTTTTATTTGGATTTGCCCTACCCACAGTGTGAGACAAGAGCCAACTAAGGGGAAGGGGGAGGCATGTGGGCCTTGTCTCGTAAGCAAAAAAATCACTAGGTGTTTACATACTGATAAGAACATCTGGGAAGACGAGTTTGAGTGGACTGGATACAGAAGAAAAAAACCTTTGACCTCTAGTAAAAACATAGCAAGGGAAGTTTTACGACATTGTGTAGGATGCAACAAGCTAAGTTATTTATTACTGGTTATATACATTCCAACCTAATCCTACAATAAAGATAGTTAGGAAAAACCCTGACTTTAATGGTCACTTGGAGGTTCATCTGGGGTGCAAGACAGCAATGAGGCATGTTGTCTAACAAAGTGGTCATTGTCAGAAAGGAACGGTAGATGTCTTCCTTTTTGTTGAGTTGTCACTGAGTTGCCAGCTACGTCCTGTCTGACCCAGCTGTAATCTCTCTTCTATGGTACATCATAAAAACAGCAAGGCCAAACAGCGAGCATCTCTTGCAGGACTATTGGGGTAAAGCATTGATTAGAGAACGCATGATAACATATATATACATTTTTCTAACAGGTGTGTTCCCACAGGCTCTGAAAACTGCAGTCATCAAGCCGGGGCTGTGTTCTTTCTCTGTGGGCCATAGATAGACTGGATGGCATCATAGAAAGGATGGGAGTTGTTAGTATCCGCGTGATGCTGTATCTCGCTGGCTTTCTTGATCCACCAATTGTTCTCCATGGCTCTGAGGGTGCGCTGGGCTTCAGCCCGGATGTCAATGTAGCTGGCTTTCAGCGAGCTGGATTGAGGGTTGGAAAGGTGAGCTGCAAGGGCCTTGTGTTTTGCTTGAAGTAGGTTGTAAATACCAGGTGCACTGTTGTCGAACCAGTCTTGGTGTCTCCGTCTGGTGTACCCTATGGATTCCTTGCACTCAGGGTCAGCATCCAATGTTGGAGCATATGCACTGATGAGGGTGGCATATCTGTTGTTTGTGAGGGGAATCCCCCGGGTCATCAGTCTTTCACTGATGCCGACTAGAGATTCAGGGATCCTCTGAAGTAGGCTTGATCGTACAGCAAAACCTATACTGTGGAGACAGCGGGAGCCTTCCGGTAGCCCCTTCCAGAAGAAGGTGTAGCCTTCTCCCACCTCTGTCATAGAGTCCTCTCCATGGAAGCGGGTTTCGCTGAGAGCTGCAATATCGATGTTGTATCTTTGCAGGTCAGGGGCAACCAGCGCTGTTCTTCTTCGGAAGCGATAAGAATCACCACGCGCATCCAAAAGTGTGCGGACGTTCCAGGTTGCAATGATGAGATTGACATGGCTTTTTTTATTCATATATTTTCGACCGCATAGAGGGATGACCCGGCAACTGCGGCAGGCTGCCCGGGTTGAGCAGAAAAGACCATTTTTAGGCCACCTTTTCTCTGACTTTCCCTATTCAGGACGAGCATGGAGGAGGTGCTCAGTCCCATGAGAGGCTGCCGGAGAGGAGTGCTGTTCCATCCCGGCCCTCGGCGAGCATATGTCTCACGCCGCCTAGCGTGCAGGGTTGGGCTAGATACTTCCAGTCACATCCTGACCTGTACCTACCGCCCTTCCCTATCGCCGCGGGACTTTGGAGTGTGTGTTCTGAAGTGGAGGGGTAACTGGAGCGAGCCTGCGCAAAGGAGTAGATTATAGTGAGGGAAGTGGCGCGCAGTCTCTACCTTCACTACCTTGGCTCCTCCCCACATATTCCAGTGGCATGCAGTGCACGACGACCTTCTGCAGAGGAGAGTTGGAGAAGACTGCCAGAAACACTGTCTATTGGTGATTCCCTAATGCGGGTTTTCTCCACAGTTTTTTCATTAGGGCTTGACTCCCGTAGCCATAGCACATGTGAGTGCACCCATTGGGCATTGGGGTTTTCGGCTTTACATTGGAGTGGCCTTCTCCTAGATGGGTTGCATTGGATGGCTATGAGCCCCTTGTGCCCATGCTATTTGCCCATAGCTGGGGCAGTGGTTGAGAGGCGCCAGGGCATGTCCACACACCGGTGGGCCTGCATGCCTTCTCTCTGGGGCCCACTGCTGCTCCAAGATCTCCTGCAGTTTAGCCGCAGGGAGGCACTGCAGGAGTCTTGACGGTGGAGAGGCTATGTACCGCCAGCAGATTTATGCAGTCTGCTCCTCTTTTCACCTCTGTCAAGGGGCTAGCCGGTGGCAGTAGCTGAAAGCAGAGGGTGACAAGCAGAAAGCAACATGCAACATGCACTAGCTACACGCACTACTACCCCAGTATTACTGCACTGACGATTCACACACGCCCTGTGTGCAATGCACACACACACACACACACACACACACACACACATCTGAACATACAAACATAACATGTGGGGTCCCCTAAGGTTCAATCCTGGGGCCTCTACTATTTAATATTTACATGCTCCCACTAGCTAAGATTATGGAAGAAAACAAAATATGTTACCATAACTATGCGGATGACACACATTTATATCACCATATCACCAGGAGATTATAATCCCATACGAACACTGATTAAATGCATTGATCAACTCAATGGCTGGATGTGCCAGAACTTTCTCCTATTAAACAAAGAAAAAAACTGAAGTACCGTTTTTTTTCTGTGTATAATGCGCCCCCATGTATAATACGCACCCTAAAAATGGCATGTTGATGCTGGAAAAAAGCCTGTACCCATGTATAATACGCACCCAATTTTTTTACATTTAAAAAAAATAATAATAAATTCCCAATGATTGTCACACACGCAGGGAGGCAATGGGTCCCATTTTTATAGTCTTTGGTATGGTCTTAACTAGGCTGGATGTATTTTTTTTTGTTGGCGTTGATTTCTCCGACTGCCCGTGAAGGCACCACCGCGATCCGTGCGCACATGTGAAAAAGGCGTGCGGACGTGAAAAAGGCGGCTCTGTATGGGAGAGACGTTGAAGAGGAATAAAAACACCCTTGGAAACCAAAACTTGTCCCTCATCGTGACTCAGAGCCGCAACAAATGTTTCGGATTTGTGTAGGGTACATTGTGAAAGCAAACGAGCAGGTGATTGAGCAAGCGTCTGATACGAGAGCATTGCGGTCGTATGGAGCGTGTTTGAAGTGAACAGCAGAGACGAAAGGAACAAGGCAAAGTGTTGTGAAATAAAATATTTCCTGTAATACGCATTTTGTTATTTGCTGATTGTATTAAACTATCACATTCATCGCTCATTAGTAAATAGCTGACGTTTCTTGCGCATCCGTTCTGCGCAGCTGACCCATAGTGCGCATGCGCAGTTATACTGCCTTAGAATGACGTCCGGTCCGCGATGGAGATTAAAAAACAAACAATATTTGACAATAACACACCATCAAGGATTGCACCTTCGCATCAAACGATGTGTCGTCAATTATGAATTTTACTGACTAAGTGTGTTGGGCAGGATGGCTGAATGCTATGCGCGATTGACAACAAACAAGAAGAAAAGTGATTTCAAGTTTTATTTCGAGGGAGATTTGTCATGTCTCGTCCCCAGTTTTGCTATGTGTCTAGGTTGCCATAGTTTCTGTTCGCGTCGCCCCTCCCTTCCTGTGTCACCTCAATCAATGTAACGTGTTTGTATTTAAGTCCTGTCTGCCCCTCGCTCACCGTCGGATGATGTCATGATGTCTGTTTGGTTTCTGTTCCTGTCTTTGGTAATGTCACCCTGTCTTTTTGTTCCACGTCTTTGTCGGTCAGTCCTGTTGTTGGTTTTGTTGTACCATGATTTTCTTAAAAAAAGTTATTTAATTAAAAAAAAAAAAAAAATTTAATTTAAAAAAAATTGTACCCATGTATAATGCGCACCCCAGATTTTAGGACAATAAATTAGCTAAATTTCGCGCATTATACAAGGAAAAAAACGGTAATTGTTTTTTGAGCCAAAGAGGAACGATTAAAAGTCACCACTCAGCTTCTCTCAGTGATGTTAAAGCCCACAAACCAAGCTAGAAATCTTGGTGTAGTTATGGACTCAGACTTGAATTTTACTAGTCACATTAAAACTATTACAAAGTCAGCCTACTACGACCTGAAGAACATATCAAGGATTAAAGGCCTTATGTCTCAGCAAGACTTGGAAAAGCTTGTCCATGCTTTTGTTTTTAGTAAACTTGACTATTGTAACTATTGTAGCGTTTTTACAGGCTTTTCTAAAAAGTCAATCAGACAGCTATAATAAT
>NW_026872241.1:22500-37500 GCF_033458585.1 Syngnathus typhle | reverse complement strand
ACAAGGCGACCGCCACAAGGCGACCGCCACTGGCCCCAAGCGCCAGCCCCGACCGCCACCCCCCGACCGCCACAAGGCGACCGCCACAAGGCGACCGCCACAAGGCGACCGCCACAAGGCGACCGCCACAAGGCGACCGCCACAAGGCGACCGCCACCGGCCCCAAGCGCCAGCCCCGACCGCCACCCCCCGACCGCCACAAGGCGACCGCCACAAGGCGACCGCCACAAGGCGACCGCCACAAGGCGACCGCCACAAGGCGACCGCCACCGGCCCCAAGCGCCAGCCCCGACCGCCACCCCCCGACCGCCACAAGGCGACCGCCACAAGGCGACCGCCACAAGGCGACCGCCACAAGGCGACCGCCACAAGGCGACCGCCACTGGCCCCAAGCGCCAGCCCCGACCGCCACCCCCCGACCGCCACAAGGCGACCGCCACAAGGCGACCGCCACAAGGCGACCGCCACAAGGCGACCGCCACAAGGCGACCGCCACAAGGCGACCGCCACTGGCCCCAAGCGCCAGCCCCGACCGCCACCCCCCGACCGCCACAAGGCGACCGCCACAAGGCGACCGCCACCGGCCCCAAGCGCCAGCCCCGACCGCCACCCCCCGACCGCCACAAGGCGACCGCCACAAGGCGTTAGTGGCCGCGCCCGGTACTTTACTGGACCCTATTTGGCCCGCGGACCGGCCGGCGTCGCTTCCTTGAATGCTTAGCCGCCTTTCGAGCTGCCATGCCGGGCTTGAGTTAGTGGTTTGCGCCCGGTACTCTACGTTAAAAGTCAGGCGGAACGGCTCTGAAGCTCCAGACGGTGCTTCCTTGAATGCTTAGCCGCCTTTCGAGCTGCCATGCCGGGCTTGAGTTAGTGGTTTGCGCCCGGTACTCTACGTTAAAAGTCAGGCGGAACGGCTCTGAAGCTCCAGACGGTGCTTCCTTGAATGCTTAGCCGCCTTTCGAGCTGCCATGCCGGGCTTGAGTTAGTGGTTTGCGCCCGGTACTCTACGTTAAAAGTCAGGCGGAACGGCTCTGAAGCTCCAGACGGTGCTTCCTTGAATGCTTAGCCGCCTTTCGAGCTGCCATGCCGGGCTTGAGTTAGTGGTTTGCGCCCGGTACTCTACGTTAAAAGTCAGGCGGAACGGCTCTGAAGCTCCAGACGGTGCTTCCTTGAATGCTTAGCCGCCTTTCGAGCTGCCATGCCGGGCTTGAGTTAGTGGTTTGCGCCCGGTACTCTACGTTAAAAGTCAGGCGGAACGGCTCTGAAGCTCCAGACGGTGCTTCCTTGAATGCTTAGCCGCCTTTCGAGCTGCCATGCCGGGCTTGAGTTAGTGGTTTGCGCCCGGTACTCTACGTTAAAAGTCAGGCGGAACGGCTCTGAAGCTCCAGACGGTGCTTCCTTGAATGCTTAGCCGCCTTTCGAGCTGCCATGCCGGGCTTGAGTTAGTGGTTTGCGCCCGGTACTCTACGTTAAAAGTCAGGCGGAACGGCTCTGAAGCTCCAGACGGTGCTTCCTTGAATGCTTAGCCGCCTTTCGAGCTGCCATGCCGGGCTTGAGTTAGTGGTTTGCGCCCGGTACTCTACGTTAAAAGTCAGGCGGAACGGCTCTGAAGCTCCAGACGGTGCTTCCTTGAATGCTTAGCCGCCTTTCGAGCTGCCATGCCGGGCTTGAGTTAGTGGTTTGCGCCCGGTACTCTACGTTAAAAGTCAGGCGGAACGGCTCTGAAGCTCCAGACGGTGCTTCCTTGAATGCTTAGCCGCCTTTCGAGCTGCCATGCCGGGCTTGAGTTAGTGGTTTGCGCCCGGTACTCTACGTTAAAAGTCAGGCGGAACGGCTCTGAAGCTCCAGACGGTGCTTCCTTGAATGCTTAGCCGCCTTTCGAGCTGCCATGCCGGGCTTGAGTTAGTGGTTTGCGCCCGGTACTCTACGTTAAAAGTCAGGCGGAACGGCTCTGAAGCTCCAGACGGTGCTTCCTTGAATGCTTAGCCGCCTTTCGAGCTGCCATGCCGGGCTTGAGTTAGTGGTTTGCGCCCGGTACTCTACGTTAAAAGTCAGGCGGAACGGCTCTGAAGCTCCAGACGGTGCTTCCTTGAATGCTTAGCCGCCTTTCGAGCTGCCATGCCGGGCTTGAGTTAGTGGTTTGCGCCCGGTACTCTACGTTAAAAGTCAGGCGGAACGGCTCTGAAGCTCCAGACGGTGCTTCCTTGAATGCTTAGCCGCCTTTCGAGCTGCCATGCCGGGCTTGAGTTAGTGGTTTGCGCCCGGTACTCTACGTTAAAAGTCAGGCGGAACGGCTCTGAAGCTCCAGACGGTGCTTCCTTGAATGCTTAGCCGCCTTTCGAGCTCTCCTGCCCGGCGTGGGTTTCGCGTCCGCGCCCGGTACATTATGGAAGCCAAAAAAAAAAAAATTCTGAGTGGGACCGGCCTGGGGGGCTTCCTTGAAAGCCCATCCGCCCTCCGAGCTCTCCCACCGGTCGTGGGTTGGCGTCCGCCACTGCTCAAAGCGAACTTCAAATTATCTGCTTAATAATGTGGAACACCATTCTTAAGTAGTTTTTCCTTAATTTGGGCTCAACTGGCCGGTAATGATCCCCGGTGTCTGAGATTGATCTCAGTGATCCAAAGAGCCCTGACACGTAATACCATCCATGAGTTTAATTGAAAAACAAAAAATGTAATCTTTATGACACATAAATACAATTTGCATAATAATTTGGAACACAGTGTAGACTTCCAGCGGACCGCGCGCGGCTCGGCTGACGGCGCAGCGCGATCTGGTACCGCTGCGCGGGACGAAACACGCCCCGTGCAGAGTTCCAGGCGGCCGGGAAGACATTTAAGCGCTGCCGCTGCAGCTGCGGCGGGGATTTGCCGTCCTCCGGTGGACACGACGAGTAAATACACCAGCAATCGCACTTACACCGTGTTCCAAATTATTATGCAAGTGACATTTATCTCAGATTTTCCTAAATAGTCGATGCAAAATGAGTCAGCATAATTTTCAAGTCATCAACCATTATTTTGATGAATTCTAATTTTATTGAACAAACCTCCGAATGATCACAGAATTTTTAAAAAATAAAAAACTTAAAATGCACTGTTCCACATTATTACGCACAACAGAGTTTTATAACATTTTATAGGTTTTTATGAACTGAAATGCCCATCTTAAGAATTTACAGCATTAGGAGGTCATATTTACTGAAATCAAAAGCTATTTCAAAGAAAAGACAAACAAGTTACATTTTAACATAGGACCCTTTATTTCAATAAAAAACAAAGTTACATTTTAACATAGGACCCTTTGTTCAACAGCAGCTTCACGATTCTTCCATCCACTGAACTTGTGAGTTTTTGTACAGTTTCTGGTTGAATTTCTTGGCAGGATCTAAGAATAGCCTGCCAGAGCTGCTCTTTGGAATTGAACTGCCTCCCACCTTCGTAGATTTTCTGCTTGACGATGCTCCACAAGTTTTCAATAGGATTGAGGTCAGGGGAGCATGGGGGCCACACCATCAGTTTCTCTCCCTTTATTCCCATAGATGCCAAAGACGTTGACGTATTTCTTGCAGCATGAGACGGTGCATTGTCATGCATGAAGATGATCTTTTGACGGAAAGCACGGTTCTTCCTGTTGTACCATGGACAGAAGTGTTGAGTCAGAAATTCCACGTAGTTAACAGACGTAATTTTGACGCCTTCAGGGACCCTAAAGGGGCCAAGCAGCTCTCTCCCCATGATTCCGGCCCAAAACATCACTCCGCCACCTCCCTGCTGACGCCGCAGCCTTGTTGGGCTATCGTGGCCGTCCACCAACCATCCACGACTCCATCCATCTGTAAAGTCAAGTCAAATCAAGTTTATTTGTATAGCCCTAAATCACAAGCAGTCTCAAAGGGCTTCACATAGACAGAAATTGACAATTATTCTCAAAGCATCCCCTGAGCTCTCAAAAGTGCAAGGAAAAACTTAAAAAACCCTACCTGGCCCATCCAAGGTGGCACGGCACTCGTCGGTGAACAGGACTGTCTGAAAATTTGTCTTCATGTAAGTCTGGGCCCACTGCAGCCGTTTCTGCTTGTTCGCGTTGTTCAGGGGTGGCCGAATGGAGGGTTTCCGCACAACTGCAAGCCTCTGGAGGATCCTGCACCTCGTCGTTCGTGGGACTTCACTGGCACCAGCAGCGTCGAATATTTGTTTGCTCGTCTTTAGTGGCATGCTTGCAGCCGCCCTCTTGATTCGATTTGTTTGTCTTGCAGAAACCTTCCTTGTCGTGCCTTTGTCTGCACGAACGCGCGTTTGCTCCGAATCAGCGACGAATTTCTTCAAAGTTCGATGGTCGCGCTTAAGCTTTCGTGCAATATCGAATGTCTGCATACCTTGTCCAAGGCATCGAACGATTTCACGCTTCTCGACAGCAGAGAGATCCTTTTTCCTCCCCATGGTTGAACGAAATGGCCGAACGCTTAAAAACGCGGAACTTAAATAGACTTGTTAATTACTACAATTGCGCTCACCTGGCAGACTACCATGGACTGTACCATGACTGAGGGTGATTTCAGTACTTGAAAAACAAAAAATGTAATCTTTATGACACTTAAATACATTTTGCATAATAATTTGGAACACGGGACCGTGTTCCAAATTATTATGCAAAGGATATTTATCTCAGATTTTCCTAAATAGCTTCCTTGAAATGTTACCCGGCTTTTGAGCTCTCCTGCCGGGCGTGGGTTTGCGTCAGCGCCCGGTAACATTATGGAAGCTAAAAGAAAGAAAAAAGAAACAAATCTAAGTGCGATTGCTGGTGTCTAAATACATTTTGCATAATAATTTGGAACACGGGACCGTGTTCCAAATTATTATGCAAGTGATATTTATCTCAGATTTTCCTAAATAGCTTTACTCGTCGTGTCCACCGGAGGGAGGCAACTCCCCGCCGCAGCTGCAGAGGCAGCTTTGAACAGTCATCCCGGCCTAGTGGAGGTCTGCGCAGGGGGGGTCTTCCTTGAAATGTTACCCGGCTTTTGAGCTCTCCTGTCCGGCGTGGGTTTGCGTCAGCGGCCGGTGTCATTTACTCGTCGTGCCGACCGGAGGGAGGCCACTCCCCGCCGCAGCTGAACAGTCATCCCGGCCTAGTGGAGGTCTGCGCAGGGGGGGTCTTCCTTGAAATGTTACCCGGCTTTTGAGCTCTCCTGCCGGGCGTGGGTTTGCGTCAGCGCCCGGTAACATTATGGAAGCTAAAAGAAAGAAAAAAGAAACAAATCTAAGAGCAAGTGCTGGTGTATTTACTCGTCGTGTCCACCGGAGGGAGGCAACTCCCCGCCGCAGCTGCAGAGGCAGCTTTGAAAAGTCATCCCGGCCTAGTGGAGGTCTGCGCAGGGGGGGTCTTCCTTGAAATGTTACCCGGCTTTTGAGCTCTCCTGTCCGGCGTGGGTTTGCGTCAGCGGCCGGTGTCATTTACTCGTCGTGCCGACCGGAGGGAGGCCACTCCCCGCCGCAGCTGAACAGTCATCCCGGCCTAGTGGAGGTCTGCGCAGGGGGGGTCTTCCTTGAAATGTTACCCGGCTTTTGAGCTCTCCTGCCGGGCGTGGGTTTGCGTCAGCGCCCGGTAACATTATGGAAGCTAAAAGAAAGAAAAAAGAAACAAATCTAAGTGCGATTGCTGGTGTCTAAATACATTTTGCATAATAATTTGGAACACGGGACCGTGTTCCAAATTATTATGCAAGTGATATTTATCTCAGATTTTCCTAAATAGCTTTACTCGTCGTGCCGACCGGAGGGAGGCCACTCCCCGCCGCAGCTGAACAGTCATCCCGGCCTAGTGGAGGTCTGCGCAGGGGGGGTCTTCCTTGAAATGTTACCCGGCTTTTGAGCTCTCCTGTCCGGCGTGGGTTTGCGTCAGCGGCCGGTGTCATTTACTCGTCGTGCCGACCGGAGGGAGGCCACTCCCCGCCACAGCTGAACAGTCATCCCGGCCTAGTGGAGGTCTGCGCAGGGGGGGTCTTCCTTGAAATGTTACCCGGCTTTTGAGCTCTCCTGTCCGGCGTGGGTTTGCGTCAGCGGCCGGTGTCATTTACTCGTCGTGCCGACCGGAGGGAGGCCACTCCCCGCCACAGCTGAACAGTCATCCCGGCCTAGTGGAGGTCTGCGCAGGGGGGGTCTTCCTTGAAATGTTACCCGGCTTTTGAGCTCTCCTGTCCGGCGTGGGTTTGCGTCAGCGGCCGGTGTCATTTACTCGTCGTGCCGACCGGAGGGAGGCCACTCCCCGCCACAGCTGAACAGTCATCCCGGCCTAGTGGAGGTCTGCGCAGGGGGGGTCTTCCTTGAAATGTTACCCGGCTTTTGAGCTCTCCTGTCCGGCGTGGGTTTGCGTCAGCGGCCGGTGTCATTTACTCGTCGTGCCGACCGGAGGGAGGCCACTCCCCGCCGCAGCTGAACAGTCATCCCGGCCTAGTGGAGGTCTGCGCAGGGGGGGTCTTCCTTGAAATGTTACCCGGCTTTTGAGCTCTCCTGTCCGGCGTGGGTTTGCGTCAGCGGCCGGTGTCATTTACTCGTCGTGCCGACCGGAGGGAGGCCACTCCCCGCCACAGCTGAACAGTCATCCCGGCCTAGTGGAGGTCTGCGCAGGGGGGGTCTTCCTTGAAATGTTACCCGGCTTTTGAGCTCTCCTGTCCGGCGTGGGTTTGCGTCAGCGGCCGGTGTCATTTACTCGTCGTGCCGACCGGAGGGAGGCCACTCCCCGCCACAGCTGAACAGTCATCCCGGCCTAGTGGAGGTCTGCGCAGGGGGGGTCTTCCTTGAAATGTTACCCGGCTTTTGAGCTCTCCTGTCCGGCGTGGGTTTGCGTCAGCGGCCGGTGTCATTTACTCGTCGTGCCGACCGGAGGGAGGCCACTCCCCGCCACAGCTGAACAGTCATCCCGGCCTAGTGGAGGTCTGCGCAGGGGGGGTCTTCCTTGAAATGTTACCCGGCTTTTGAGCTCTCCTGTCCGGCGTGGGTTTGCGTCAGCGGCCGGTGTCATTTACTCGTCGTGTCCACCGGAGGGAGGCCACTCCCCGCCGCAGCTGCAGCGGCAGCTTTGAAACGTCATCCCGGCCCCCTGGAACTGTGCGCGGGGGGGGCGATGCGTCCCGTGCGAGGTACCAGGTCGCGCTGCGCCGTCTGCCTGGCCGCTTTGGGCCCGCTGGAAGTCTATTAAAGCTCCGCGATCTCCGCCTCGGTGCTTAAAAAGCGTCCATACCGCTCTCCTGGAGCTTCTTTCGGTCATCTCGTCCGCGTGCACGGCCTGCCGGTGGCACCGGCTGGAGCTCCGCAAAAAGCTCCATTTCTGTTAAAAATGCTTAGCCGCCTCCCTGGAAGCCTAATCGGGCATAAAAAGCTAGGCGGAACGGCCCCAAAGCTCCACACGGAAGTCCCAAAAAAGCTCCATGATTGGTCAATAATGCTTAGCCGCCTCCCTGGAAGCCTAATCGGGCATAAAAAGCTAGGCGGAACGGCCCCAAAGCTCCACACGGAAGTCCCAAAAAAGCTCCATGATTGGTCAATAATGCTTAGCCGCCTCCCTGGAAGCCTAATCGGGCATAAAAAGCTAGGCGGAACGGCCCCAAAGCTCCACACGGAAGTCCCAAAAAAGCTCCATGATTGGTCAATAATGCTTAGCCGCCTCCCTGGAAGCCTAATCGGGCATAAAAAGCTAGGCGGAACGGCCCCAAAGCTCCACACGGAAGTCCCAAAAAAGCTCCATGATTGGTCAATAATGCTTAGCCGCCTCCCTGGAAGCCTAATCGGGCATAAAAAGCTAGGCGGAACGGCCCCAAAGCTCCACACGGAAGTCCCAAAAAAGCTCCATGATTGGTCAATAATGCTTAGCCGCCTCCCTGGAAGCCTAATCGGGCATAAAAAGCTAGGCGGAACGGCCCCAAAGCTCCACACGGAAGTCCCAAAAAAGCTCCATGATTGGTCAATAATGCTTAGCCGCCTCCCTGGAAGCCTAATCGGGCATAAAAAGTTAGGCGGAACGGCTCCAAAGCTCCACACGGAAGTCCCAAAAAAGCTCCATGATTGGTCAATAATGCTTAGCCGCCTCCCTGGAAGCCTAATCGGGCATAAAAAGTTAGGCGGAACGGCCCCAAAGCTCCACACGGAAGTCCCAAAAAAGCTCCATGATTGGTCAATAATGCTTAGCCGCCTCCCTGGAAGCCTAATCGGGCATAAAAAGTTAGGCGGAACGGCCCCAAAGCTCCACACGGAAGTCCGAAAAAAGCTCAAAAATTTTCTAAGTGCCAACGGCTCATTCGCCGTAATGTGTCCGCTCCGCGCTGGTTCCCCGGTCGGCCGCGAATAGCGCAAAATCAGCCTCACGGAAGTTCGAAAAAAGCTCAAAAATTTTCTAAGTGCCAACGGCTCATTCGCCGTAATGTGTCCGCTCCGCGCTGGTTCCCCGGTCGGCCGCGAATAGCGCAAAATCAGCCTCACGGAAGTTCGAAAAAAGCTCAAAAATTTTCTAAGTGCCAACGGCTCATTCGCCGTAATGTGTCCGCTCCGCGCTGGTTCCCCGGTCGGCCGCGAATAGCGCAAAAATCAGCCTAAGTGCAGTACCAACCTTGGCGTGTTGGTGCGCCAGAGTACGATGAGTTGGTCCCCCTAGTCACTGTACTCATTACCTTTACCCCCTAATCGCAAAATATAGTCAGAACGTATATGCAGAAGACTATTTTTTTCTTTTTTAAAATTTTCTAAGTGCCAGCGGATGCTGGCACACGAACTGTCCGAGCTACGACGGTTCTCCGGTCGGACAGCGAGGGTGAAAAAGCGGTCCTAAAATCACCGAGGGCTGCCGCACAAGTTGTCCGAGTGGCGACGGTTCCCCGGTCGGCCACGAATGTCGAAAATTCGGCCTCTCCACCACGGAGGTCGGTGAGAATTTCAGAATATTTTCTAAGTGCCAACGGCTCTTGCGCCGTAAAGTGTCCGCTTTGCCTGGTTCCCTCGGTCGGCCACAAATAGCGAAAAATCAGCCTCTCCTTCTGGAGCTCGCCTAAGTGCCAACGGCTCTTGCGCCGTAATGTGTCCGCTTTGTCTGGTTCCCTCGGTCGGCCACAAACGGCGAAAAATCAGCCTCTCCTTCTGGAGCTCGTGCCAACTTTGGCGAATATTTTCTAAGTGCCAACGGCTCTTGCGCCGTAAAGTGTCCGCTTTGCCTGGTTCCCTCGGTCGGCCACAAATAGCGAAAAATCAGCCTCTCCTTCTGGAGCTCGCCTAAGTGCCAACGGCTCTTGCGCCGTAATGTGTCCGCTTTGTCTGGTTCCCTCGGTCGGCCACAAACGGCGAAAAATCAGCCTCTCCTTCTGGAGCTCGTGCCAACTTTGGCGAATATTTTCTAAGTGCCAACGGCTCTTGCGCCGTAAAGTGTCCGCTTTGCCTGGTTCCCTCGGTCGGCCACAAATAGCGAAAAATCAGCCTCTCCTTCTGGAGCTCGCCTAAGTGCCAACGGCTCTTGCGCCGTAATGTGTCCGCTTTGTCTGGTTCCCTCGGTCGGACCACAAACGGCGAAAAATCAGCCTCTCCTTCTGGAGCTCGTGCCAACTTTGGCGAATATTTTCTAAGTGCCAACGGCTCTTGCGCCGTAAAGTGTCCGCTTTGCCTGGTTCCCTCGGTCGGCCACAAATAGCGAAAAATCAGCCTCTCCTTCTGGAGCTCGCCTAAGTGCCAACGGCTCTTGCGCCGTAATGTGTCCGCTTTGTCTGGTTCCCTCGGTCGGCCACAAACGGCGAAAAATCAGCCTCTCATTCTGGAGCTCGTGCCAACTTTGGCGAATATTTTCTAAGTGCCAACGGCTCTTGCGCCGTAATGTGTCCGCTTTGCCTGGTTCCCTCGGTCGGCCACAAATAGCGAAAAAATCAGCCTCTCCTTCTGGAGCTCGCCTAAGTGCCAACGGCTCTTGCGCCGTAATGTGTCCGCTTTGCCTGGTTCCCTCGGTCGGCCACAAACGGCGAAAAATCAGCCTCTCCTTCTGGAGCTCGTGCCAACTTTGGCGAATATTTTCTAAGTGCCAACGGCTCTTGCGCCGTAATGTGTCCGCTTTGCCTGGTTCCCTCGGTCGGCCACAAATAGCGAAAAAATCAGCCTCTCCTTCTGGAGCTCGCCTAAGTGCCAACGGCTCTTGCGCCGTAATGTGTCCGCTTTGCCTGGTTCCCTCGGTCGGCCACAAACGGCGAAAAATCAGCCTCTCCTTCTGGAGCTCGTGCCAACTTTGGCGAATATTTTCTAAGTGCCAACGGCTCTTGCGCCGTAATGTGTCCGCTTTGCCTGGTTCCCTCGGTCGGCCACAAATAGCGAAAAAATCAGCCTCTCCTTCTGGAGCTCGCCTAAGTGCCAACGGCTCTTGCGCCGTAATGTGTCCGCTTTGCCTGGTTCCCTCGGTCGGCCACAAATAGCGAAAAAATCAGCCTCTCCTTCTGGAGCTCGCCTAAGTGCCAACGGCTCTTGCGCCGTAATGTGTCCGCTTTGCCTGGTTCCCTCGGTCGGCCACAAACGGCGAAAAATCAGCCTCTCCTTCTGGAGCTCGTGCCAACTTTGGCGAATATTTTCTAAGTGCCAACGGCTCTTGCGCCGTAATGTGTCCGCTTTGCCTGGTTCCCTCGGTCGGCCACAAATAGCGAAAAAATCAGCCTCTCCTTCTGGAGCTCGCCTAAGTGCCAACGGCTCTTGCGCCGTAATGTGTCCGCTTTGCCTGGTTCCCTCGGTCGGCCACAAACGGCGAAAAATCAGCCTCTCCTTCTGGAGCTCGTGCCAACTTTGGCGAATATTTTCTAAGTGCCAACGGCTCTTGCGCCGTAATGTGTCCGCTTTGCCTGGTTCCCTCGGTCGGCCACAAATAGCGAAAAAATCAGCCTCTCCTTCTGGAGCTCGCCTAAGTGCCAACGGCTCTTGCGCCGTAATGTGTCCGCTTTGCCTGGTTCCCTCGGTCGGCCACAAACGGCGAAAAATCAGCCTCTCCTTCTGGAGCTCGCCTAAGTGCCAACGGCTCTTGCGCCGTAATGTGTCCGCTTTGTCTGGTTCCCTCGGTCGGCCACAAATAGCGAAAAATCAGCCTCTCCTTCTGGAGCTCGCGCAAGTGCCAACGGCTCTTGCGCCGTAATGTGTCCGCTTTGCCTGGTTCCCTCGGTCGGCCACGAACGGCGAAAAATCAGCCTCTCCTTCTGGAGCTCGCCTAAGTGCCAACGGCTCTTGCGCCGTAATGTGTCCGCTTTGCCTGGTTCCCTCGGTCGGCCACAAACGGCGAAAAATCAGCCTCTCCTTCTGGAGCTCGCCTAAGTGCCAACGGCTCTTGCGCCGTAATGTGTCCGCTTTGCCTGGTTCCCTCGGTCGGCCACAAACGGCGAAAAATCAGCCTCTCCTTCTGGAGCTCGCCTAAGTGCCAACGGCTCTTGCGCCGTAATGTGTCCGCTTTGCCTGGTTCCCTCGGTCGGCCACAAATAGCGAAAAACCAGCCTCTCCTTCTGGAGCTCGCCTAAGTGCCAACGGCTCTTGCGCCGTAATGTGTCCGCTTTGCCTGGTTCCCTCGGTCGGCCACAAACGGCGAAAAATCAGCCTCTCCTTCTGGAGCTCGCCTAAGTGCCAACGGCTCTTGCGCCGTAATGTGTCCGCTTTGCCTGGTTCCCTCGGTCGGCCACAAATAGCGAAAAATCAGCCTCTCCTTCTGGAGCTCGCGCAAGTGCCAACGGCTCTTGCGCCGTAAAGTGTCCGCTTTGTCTGGTTCCCTCGGTCGGCCACAAATAGCGAAAAATCAGCCTCTCCTTCTGGAGCTCGCCTAAGTGCCAACGGCTCTTGCGCCGTAATGTGTCCGCTTTGCCTGGTTCCCTCGGTCGGCCACAAATAGCGAAAAATCAGCCTCTCCTTCTGGAGCTCGCCTAAGTGCCAACGGCTCTTGCGCCGTAATGTGTCCGCTTTGCCTGGTTCCCTCGGTCGGCCACAAATAGCGAAAAATCAGCCTCTCCTTCTGGAGCTCGCCTAAGTGCCAACGGCTCTTGCGCCGTAATGTGTCCGCTTTGCCTGGTTCCCTCGGTCGGCCACAAATAGCGAAAAACCAGCCTCTCCTTCTGGAGCTCGCCTAAGTGCCAACGGCTCTTGCGCCGTAATGTGTCCGCTTTGCCTGGTTCCCTCGGTCGGCCACAAATAGCGAAAAATCAGCCTCTCCTTCTGGAGCTCGCGCCAACTTTGGCGAATATTTTCTAAGTGCCAACGGCTCTTGCGCCGTAAAGTGTCCGCTTTGTCTGGTTCCCTCGGTCGGCCACAAATAGCGAAAAATCAGCCTCTCCTTCTGGAGCTCGCGCAAGTGCCAACGGCTCTTGCGCCGTAAAGTGTCCGCTTTGTCTGGTTCCCTCGGTCGGCCACAAATAGCGAAAAATCAGCCTCTCCTTCTGGAGCTCGTGCCAACTTTGGCGAATATTTTCTAAGTGCCAACGGCTCTTGCGCCGTAATGTGTCCGCTTTGTCTGGTTCCCTCGGTCGGCCACAAATAGCGAAAAATCAGCCTCTCCTTCTGGAGCTCGTGCCAACTTTGGCGAATATTTTCTAAGTGCCAACGGCTCTTGCGCCGTAAAGTGTCCGCTTTGCCTGGTTCCCTCGGTCGGCCACAAATAGCGAAAAATCAGCCTCTCCTTCTGGAGCTCGCGCCAACTTTGTCAAAAAATTTCTAAGTGCCAACGGCTCTTGCGCCGTAAAGTGTCCGCTTTGCCTGGTTCCCTCGGTCGGCCACAAATAGCGAAAAATCAGCCTCTCCTTCTGGAGCTCGCGCCAACTTTGTCGAAAAATTTCTAAGTGCCAACGGCTCTTGCGCCGTAAAGTGTCCGCTTTGTCTGGTTCCCTCGGTCGGCCGCAAATAGCGAAAAATCAGCCTCTCGCCCGTCAGGTACCAGGCGTTGGGGTACCAGGGGTAAGTGCAGTACCAGCTTTGGTCTGTTGGTGCGCCAGAGTACGATGAGTTGGTCCCCCTAGTCACTGTACTCATTACCTTTACCCCCAAATCGCAAAATATAGTCAGAACGAGTGTGGGGAACACAAGTTTTGGCCCCGAGAACCAGGCGGCTGGTGTCTCTAGCGATGTGTTCCCCCCCAAAAAGTGTTCACATGCTCGGACAGCGAACCTAGGAGCTACCGCAAAGCACTCTGGAAGTGCAAGAGCGAAAAATTTTCTAAGTACAAAAACTCTCGAAAATTTTCAAAGTGTCACAGTGCTCGAAAATTTTCAAAGTGCTACATGCTTTCCATCCAAGGAAGGAATAGTGGAGGACCGGCCGCCTCCTTAAACACAAGCCGGCGGAACGACGGGGAGGACCGGCCGCCTCCTTAAACACAGGCCGGTGGAACGTTTGGCAGAATTCTTCTCGTGGAGGACCGGCCGCCTCCTTAAACACAAGCCGGCGGAACGACGGGGAGGACCGGCCGCCTCCTTAAACACAGGCCGGTGGAACGTTTGGCAGAATTCTTCTCGTGGAGGACCGGCCGCCTCCTTAAACACAGGCCGGTGGGAACGGTTGGCAGAATTGCGTGACGGCCGCCTGCTCCCGGCGTCCGCACGTGAACGAACACCCCCTCCCGGGGACGGCCGTCTGCTCCCGACCGCCGTCCTTCACCCCCTCACCTTCCGGACCCCCGTCTGCTCCCGGCGGGCCTCCGAGTACCCCCACCTTCTCCCGAACTGACCGACAGGCAATGAGACCCGCCTTGGTAGGGCCCCCACCGGCCCCGGCTCGCGCCGGCGTTGGGTGGACGGTTCCTCCCCACTTGCGGGTCGCTCTCCACGGAGGACCGGTCGCCTCACTAAACATAGGCCGGGCGAAAATCTGCGAATGTTATACATCCAAGGAGGGAGGACCGGCCGCCTCCTTAAACCACCGGCCGGGCGAAAATATGCGAATGTTATACATCCAAGGAGGGAGGACCGGTCGCCTCACTAAACATAGGCCGGGCGAAAATCTGCGAATGTTATACATCCAAGGAGGGAGGACCGGCCGCCTCCTTAAACCACCGGCCGGGCGAAAATCTGCGAATGTTATACATCCAAGAAAGGAAGGAAGGAGGGAACCGGCCGCCTCCTTAAACACAGGCCGGGCGAAAATCTGCGAATCTTATCCATCCAAGGACGGAGGACCGGCCGCCTCCTTAAACACAGGCCGGTAGGAACGGTTGGCAGAATCGCGTGACGGCCGCCTGCTCCCGGCGTCCGCACGTGAACGAACACCCCCTCCCGGGGACGGCCGTCTGCTCCCGGCCGCCGTCCTTCACCCCCCTCAGCTTCCGGACCCCCGTCTGCTCCCGGCGGGCCTCCGAGTACCCTCCCCTTCTCCCGAACTGACCGACTGGCACTCATGACCCGCCTTGGTAGGGCCCCCACCGGCCCCGGCTCGCGCCGGCGTTGGGTGGACGGTTCCTCCCCACTTGCGGGTCGCACTCTAGCGCCTCGGCCGCCGCGAGAGCGTGCGCTACGCGCCGCCCCCGCAGGCCTTGGCGCGACCGAACGGCAGCGAGACCGAGACGCCCCGAATCCCCCACCTAGAGGAAATCAACGGAGGCCGAGCGCGCGATCCGATTGCGGCACGCCGCGTGGGTGTCCGCCGGCCGCGCCGGTCTACCGCGAATGCTGTTTCTCAAACCCTTGCCTAACCAGACGGCACCGCGGGATGTGTTGTCGCAACTCTGCTCGACTATCGGAATAGCCTTTCCCGACTACCGCGTTGCGGGAGGCGTCTTTCGTGCCGCCGGTGGCGTATGACCTTCCGCGAGAGGCGTGCGGGCTCGGGGGGGCCGCAACGACCGAGTCTGACTCGGACGGGGCGCAGCTTCCCTCCCGGTCGCAGCAATAAGCGCCGAACGCAGCGTTGGTCACCAGCCACCCCGGCGGGTTCGTCGGGAGCGCCGGTACCCTTCCGTAGCTAGTTGCCAGCTGGCCACAGCGGGCCGCACCGACCGAGTCTGACTCGGACGGGGCGCA
>NW_026872241.1:0-12500 GCF_033458585.1 Syngnathus typhle | reverse complement strand
GGGGATGAGGCAGCATCCTCGGGCAGCAGGCGGGAGGAGGCAGCCTCCCCTTAGTATAACTTAGTCTCCGGAGAATGACAGCGGGCGCGCGCAAGAGGCCAGTCCGGGGATGAGGCAGCATCCTCGGGCAGCAGGCGGGAGGAGGCAGCCTCCCCTTAGTATAACTTAGTCTCCGGAGAATGACAGCGGGCGCGCGCAAGAGGCCAGTCCGGGGATGAGGCAGCATCCTCGGGCAGCAGGCGGGAGGAGGCAGCCTCCCCTTAGTATAACTTAGTCTCCGGAGAATGACAGCGGGCGCGCGCAAGAGGCCAGTCCGGGGATGAGGCAGCATCCTCGGGCAGCAGGCGGGAGGAGGCAGCCTCCCCTTAGTATAACTTAGTCTCCGGAGAATGACAGCGGGCGCGCGCAAGAGGCCAGTCCGGGGATGAGGCAGCATCCTCGGGCAGCAGGCGGGAGGAGGCAGCCTCCCCTTAGTATAACTTAGTCTCCGGAGAATGACAGCGGGCGCGCGCAAGAGGCCAGTCCGGGGATGAGGCAGCATCCTCGGGCAGCAGGCGGGAGGAGGCAGCCTCCCCTTAGTATAACTTAGTCTCCGGAGAATGACAGCGGGCGCGCGCAAGAGGCCAGTCCGGGGATGAGGCAGCATCCTCGGGCAGCAGGCGGGAGGAGGCAGCCTCCCCTTAGTATAACTTAGTCTCCGGAGAATGACAGCGGGCGCGCGCAAGAGGCCAGTCCGGGGATGAGGCAGCATCCTCGGGCAGCAGGCGGGAGGAGGCAGCCTCCCCTTAGTATAACTTAGTCTCCGGAGAATGACAGCGGGCGCGCGCAAGAGGCCAGTCCGGGGATGAGGCAGCATCCTCGGGCAGCAGGCGGGAGGAGGCAGCCTCCCCTTAGTATAACTTAGTCTCCGGAGAATGACAGCGGGCGCGCGCAAGAGGCCAGTCCGGGGATGAGGCAGCATCCTCGGGCAGCAGGCGGGAGGAGGCAGCCTCCCCTTAGTATAACTTAGTCTCCGGAGAATGACAGCGGGCGCGCGCAAGAGGCCAGTCCGGGGATGAGGCAGCATCCTCGGGCAGCAGGCGGGAGGAGGCAGCCTCCCCTTAGTATAACTTAGTCTCCGGAGAATGACAGCGGGCGCGCGCAAGAGGCCAGTCCGGGGATGAGGCAGCATCCTCGGGCAGCAGGCGGGAGGAGGCAGCCTCCCCTTAGTATAACTTAATCTCCGGAGAATGACAGCGGGCGCGCCTAAGAGGCTGGTCCGGGGACCAGGCACTCTCCCCGGACAACAAAGCACGTCCCCCTCCTGAGTGGACAAAAAAAATCCACTCCTGGTACCTAGAATTTTCTCCAGCGGCGGGCTGGGAGTCTAATCTTTCTCCTGGCCGAGAAAAGAGCACTCTCCCCGGACAACAAAGCACGTCCCCCTCCTGAGTGGACAAAAAAAATCCACTCCTGGTACCTAGAATTTTCTCCAGCGGCGGGCTGGGAGTCTAATCTTTCTCCTGGCCGAGAAAAGAGCACTCTCCCCGGACAACAAAGCACGTCCCCCTCCTGAGTGGACAAAAAAAATCCACTCCTGGTACCTAAGATTTTCTCCAGCGGCGGGCTGGGAGTCTAATCTTTCTCCTGGCCGAGAAAAGAGCACTTTCCCCCGGACAACAAAGCACGTCCCCCTCCTGAGTGGACAAAAAAAATCCACTCCTGGTACCTAGAATTTTCTCCAGCGGCGGGCTGGGAGTCTAATCTTTCTCCTGGCCGAGAAAAGAGCACTTTCCCCCGGACACCAAACCAGCCAACGTCCCCCTCCTGAGTGGACAAAAAAAATCCACTCCTGGTACCTAAAATTTTCTCCAGCGGCGGGCTTGGGACGAAAATCAATCTTCCTCCCGAAATTAAACCACTATTGGCGGACGCCAGCCCCAAGCGCCAGCCCCGACCGCCACCCCCCGACCGCCACAAGGCGACCGCCACAAGGCGACCGCCACAAGGCGACCGCCACCGGCCCCAAGCGCCAGCCCCGACCGCCACCCCCCGACCGCCACAAGGCGACCGCCACAAGGCGACCGCCACAAGGCGACCGCCACAAGGCGACCGCCACAAGGCGACCGCCACTGGCCCCAAGCGCCAGCCCCGACCGCCACCCCCCGACCGCCACAAGGCGACCGCCACAAGGCGACCGCCACAAGGCGACCGCCACAAGGCGACCGCCACAAGGCGACCGCCACAAGGCGACCGCCACCGGCCCCAAGCGCCAGCCCCGACCGCCACCCCCCGACCGCCACAAGGCGACCGCCACAAGGCGACCGCCACAAGGCGACCGCCACAAGGCGACCGCCACAAGGCGACCGCCACCGGCCCCAAGCGCCAGCCCCGACCGCCACCCCCCGACCGCCACAAGGCGACCGCCACAAGGCGACCGCCACAAGGCGACCGCCACAAGGCGACCGCCACAAGGCGACCGCCACTGGCCCCAAGCGCCAGCCCCGACCGCCACCCCCCGACCGCCACAAGGCGACCGCCACAAGGCGACCGCCACAAGGCGACCGCCACAAGGCGACCGCCACAAGGCGACCGCCACAAGGCGACCGCCACTGGCCCCAAGCGCCAGCCCCGACCGCCACCCCCCGACCGCCACAAGGCGACCGCCACAAGGCGACCGCCACCGGCCCCAAGCGCCAGCCCCGACCGCCACCCCCCGACCGCCACAAGGCGACCGCCACAAGGCGTTAGTGGCCGCGCCCGGTACTTTACTGGACCCTATTTGGCCCGCGGACCGGCCGGCGTCGCTTCCTTGAATGCTTAGCCGCCTTTCGAGCTGCCATGCCGGGCTTGAGTTAGTGGTTTGCGCCCGGTACTCTACGTTAAAAGTCAGGCGGAACGGCTCTGAAGCTCCAGACGGTGCTTCCTTGAATGCTTAGCCGCCTTTCGAGCTGCCATGCCGGGCTTGAGTTAGTGGTTTGCGCCCGGTACTCTACGTTAAAAGTCAGGCGGAACGGCTCTGAAGCTCCAGACGGTGCTTCCTTGAATGCTTAGCCGCCTTTCGAGCTGCCATGCCGGGCTTGAGTTAGTGGTTTGCGCCCGGTACTCTACGTTAAAAGTCAGGCGGAACGGCTCTGAAGCTCCAGACGGTGCTTCCTTGAATGCTTAGCCGCCTTTCGAGCTGCCATGCCGGGCTTGAGTTAGTGGTTTGCGCCCGGTACTCTACGTTAAAAGTCAGGCGGAACGGCTCTGAAGCTCCAGACGGTGCTTCCTTGAATGCTTAGCCGCCTTTCGAGCTGCCATGCCGGGCTTGAGTTAGTGGTTTGCGCCCGGTACTCTACGTTAAAAGTCAGGCGGAACGGCTCTGAAGCTCCAGACGGTGCTTCCTTGAATGCTTAGCCGCCTTTCGAGCTGCCATGCCGGGCTTGAGTTAGTGGTTTGCGCCCGGTACTCTACGTTAAAAGTCAGGCGGAACGGCTCTGAAGCTCCAGACGGTGCTTCCTTGAATGCTTAGCCGCCTTTCGAGCTGCCATGCCGGGCTTGAGTTAGTGGTTTGCGCCCGGTACTCTACGTTAAAAGTCAGGCGGAACGGCTCTGAAGCTCCAGACGGTGCTTCCTTGAATGCTTAGCCGCCTTTCGAGCTGCCATGCCGGGCTTGAGTTAGTGGTTTGCGCCCGGTACTCTACGTTAAAAGTCAGGCGGAACGGCTCTGAAGCTCCAGACGGTGCTTCCTTGAATGCTTAGCCGCCTTTCGAGCTGCCATGCCGGGCTTGAGTTAGTGGTTTGCGCCCGGTACTCTACGTTAAAAGTCAGGCGGAACGGCTCTGAAGCTCCAGACGGTGCTTCCTTGAATGCTTAGCCGCCTTTCGAGCTGCCATGCCGGGCTTGAGTTAGTGGTTTGCGCCCGGTACTCTACGTTAAAAGTCAGGCGGAACGGCTCTGAAGCTCCAGACGGTGCTTCCTTGAATGCTTAGCCGCCTTTCGAGCTGCCATGCCGGGCTTGAGTTAGTGGTTTGCGCCCGGTACTCTACGTTAAAAGTCAGGCGGAACGGCTCTGAAGCTCCAGACGGTGCTTCCTTGAATGCTTAGCCGCCTTTCGAGCTGCCATGCCGGGCTTGAGTTAGTGGTTTGCGCCCGGTACTCTACGTTAAAAGTCAGGCGGAACGGCTCTGAAGCTCCAGACGGTGCTTCCTTGAATGCTTAGCCGCCTTTCGAGCTGCCATGCCGGGCTTGAGTTAGTGGTTTGCGCCCGGTACTCTACGTTAAAAGTCAGGCGGAACGGCTCTGAAGCTCCAGACGGTGCTTCCTTGAATGCTTAGCCGCCTTTCGAGCTGCCATGCCGGGCTTGAGTTAGTGGTTTGCGCCCGGTACTCTACGTTAAAAGTCAGGCGGAACGGCTCTGAAGCTCCAGACGGTGCTTCCTTGAATGCTTAGCCGCCTTTCGAGCTCTCCTGCCCGGCGTGGGTTTCGCGTCCGCGCCCGGTACATTATGGAAGCCAAAAAAAAAAAAATTCTGAGTGGGACCGGCCTGGGGGGCTTCCTTGAAAGCCCATCCGCCCTCCGAGCTCTCCCACCGGTCGTGGGTTGGCGTCCGCCACTGCTCAAAGCGAACTTCAAATTATCTGCTTAATAATGTGGAACACCATTCTTAAGTAGTTTTTCCTTAATTTGGGCTCAACTGGCCGGTAATGATCCCCGGTGTCTGAGATTGATCTCAGTGATCCAAAGAGCCCTGACACGTAATACCATCCATGAGTTTAATTGAAAAACAAAAAATGTAATCTTTATGACACATAAATACAATTTGCATAATAATTTGGAACACAGTGTAGACTTCCAGCGGACCGCGCGCGGCTCGGCTGACGGCGCAGCGCGATCTGGTACCGCTGCGCGGGACGAAACACGCCCCGTGCAGAGTTCCAGGCGGCCGGGAAGACATTTAAGCGCTGCCGCTGCAGCTGCGGCGGGGATTTGCCGTCCTCCGGTGGACACGACGAGTAAATACACCAGCAATCGCACTTACACCGTGTTCCAAATTATTATGCAAGTGACATTTATCTCAGATTTTCCTAAATAGTCGATGCAAAATGAGTCAGCATAATTTTCAAGTCATCAACCATTATTTTGATGAATTCTAATTTTATTGAACAAACCTCCGAATGATCACAGAATTTTTAAAAAATAAAAAACTTAAAATGCACTGTTCCACATTATTACGCACAACAGAGTTTTATAACATTTTATAGGTTTTTATGAACTGAAATGCCCATCTTAAGAATTTACAGCATTAGGAGGTCATATTTACTGAAATCAAAAGCTATTTCAAAGAAAAGACAAACAAGTTACATTTTAACATAGGACCCTTTATTTCAATAAAAAACAAAGTTACATTTTAACATAGGACCCTTTGTTCAACAGCAGCTTCACGATTCTTCCATCCACTGAACTTGTGAGTTTTTGTACAGTTTCTGGTTGAATTTCTTGGCAGGATCTAAGAATAGCCTGCCAGAGCTGCTCTTTGGAATTGAACTGCCTCCCACCTTCGTAGATTTTCTGCTTGACGATGCTCCACAAGTTTTCAATAGGATTGAGGTCAGGGGAGCATGGGGGCCACACCATCAGTTTCTCTCCCTTTATTCCCATAGATGCCAAAGACGTTGACGTATTTCTTGCAGCATGAGACGGTGCATTGTCATGCATGAAGATGATCTTTTGACGGAAAGCACGGTTCTTCCTGTTGTACCATGGACAGAAGTGTTGAGTCAGAAATTCCACGTAGTTAACAGACGTAATTTTGACGCCTTCAGGGACCCTAAAGGGGCCAAGCAGCTCTCTCCCCATGATTCCGGCCCAAAACATCACTCCGCCACCTCCCTGCTGACGCCGCAGCCTTGTTGGGCTATCGTGGCCGTCCACCAACCATCCACGACTCCATCCATCTGTAAAGTCAAGTCAAATCAAGTTTATTTGTATAGCCCTAAATCACAAGCAGTCTCAAAGGGCTTCACATAGACAGAAATTGACAATTATTCTCAAAGCATCCCCTGAGCTCTCAAAAGTGCAAGGAAAAACTTAAAAAACCCTACCTGGCCCATCCAAGGTGGCACGGCACTCGTCGGTGAACAGGACTGTCTGAAAATTTGTCTTCATGTAAGTCTGGGCCCACTGCAGCCGTTTCTGCTTGTTCGCGTTGTTCAGGGGTGGCCGAATGGAGGGTTTCCGCACAACTGCAAGCCTCTGGAGGATCCTGCACCTCGTCGTTCGTGGGACTTCACTGGCACCAGCAGCGTCGAATATTTGTTTGCTCGTCTTTAGTGGCATGCTTGCAGCCGCCCTCTTGATTCGATTTGTTTGTCTTGCAGAAACCTTCCTTGTCGTGCCTTTGTCTGCACGAACGCGCGTTTGCTCCGAATCAGCGACGAATTTCTTCAAAGTTCGATGGTCGCGCTTAAGCTTTCGTGCAATATCGAATGTCTGCATACCTTGTCCAAGGCATCGAACGATTTCACGCTTCTCGACAGCAGAGAGATCCTTTTTCCTCCCCATGGTTGAACGAAATGGCCGAACGCTTAAAAACGCGGAACTTAAATAGACTTGTTAATTACTACAATTGCGCTCACCTGGCAGACTACCATGGACTGTACCATGACTGAGGGTGATTTCAGTACTTGAAAAACAAAAAATGTAATCTTTATGACACTTAAATACATTTTGCATAATAATTTGGAACACGGGACCGTGTTCCAAATTATTATGCAAAGGATATTTATCTCAGATTTTCCTAAATAGCTTCCTTGAAATGTTACCCGGCTTTTGAGCTCTCCTGCCGGGCGTGGGTTTGCGTCAGCGCCCGGTAACATTATGGAAGCTAAAAGAAAGAAAAAAGAAACAAATCTAAGTGCGATTGCTGGTGTCTAAATACATTTTGCATAATAATTTGGAACACGGGACCGTGTTCCAAATTATTATGCAAGTGATATTTATCTCAGATTTTCCTAAATAGCTTTACTCGTCGTGTCCACCGGAGGGAGGCAACTCCCCGCCGCAGCTGCAGAGGCAGCTTTGAACAGTCATCCCGGCCTAGTGGAGGTCTGCGCAGGGGGGGTCTTCCTTGAAATGTTACCCGGCTTTTGAGCTCTCCTGTCCGGCGTGGGTTTGCGTCAGCGGCCGGTGTCATTTACTCGTCGTGCCGACCGGAGGGAGGCCACTCCCCGCCGCAGCTGAACAGTCATCCCGGCCTAGTGGAGGTCTGCGCAGGGGGGGTCTTCCTTGAAATGTTACCCGGCTTTTGAGCTCTCCTGCCGGGCGTGGGTTTGCGTCAGCGCCCGGTAACATTATGGAAGCTAAAAGAAAGAAAAAAGAAACAAATCTAAGAGCAAGTGCTGGTGTATTTACTCGTCGTGTCCACCGGAGGGAGGCAACTCCCCGCCGCAGCTGCAGAGGCAGCTTTGAAAAGTCATCCCGGCCTAGTGGAGGTCTGCGCAGGGGGGGTCTTCCTTGAAATGTTACCCGGCTTTTGAGCTCTCCTGTCCGGCGTGGGTTTGCGTCAGCGGCCGGTGTCATTTACTCGTCGTGCCGACCGGAGGGAGGCCACTCCCCGCCGCAGCTGAACAGTCATCCCGGCCTAGTGGAGGTCTGCGCAGGGGGGGTCTTCCTTGAAATGTTACCCGGCTTTTGAGCTCTCCTGCCGGGCGTGGGTTTGCGTCAGCGCCCGGTAACATTATGGAAGCTAAAAGAAAGAAAAAAGAAACAAATCTAAGTGCGATTGCTGGTGTCTAAATACATTTTGCATAATAATTTGGAACACGGGACCGTGTTCCAAATTATTATGCAAGTGATATTTATCTCAGATTTTCCTAAATAGCTTTACTCGTCGTGCCGACCGGAGGGAGGCCACTCCCCGCCGCAGCTGAACAGTCATCCCGGCCTAGTGGAGGTCTGCGCAGGGGGGGTCTTCCTTGAAATGTTACCCGGCTTTTGAGCTCTCCTGTCCGGCGTGGGTTTGCGTCAGCGGCCGGTGTCATTTACTCGTCGTGCCGACCGGAGGGAGGCCACTCCCCGCCACAGCTGAACAGTCATCCCGGCCTAGTGGAGGTCTGCGCAGGGGGGGTCTTCCTTGAAATGTTACCCGGCTTTTGAGCTCTCCTGTCCGGCGTGGGTTTGCGTCAGCGGCCGGTGTCATTTACTCGTCGTGCCGACCGGAGGGAGGCCACTCCCCGCCACAGCTGAACAGTCATCCCGGCCTAGTGGAGGTCTGCGCAGGGGGGGTCTTCCTTGAAATGTTACCCGGCTTTTGAGCTCTCCTGTCCGGCGTGGGTTTGCGTCAGCGGCCGGTGTCATTTACTCGTCGTGCCGACCGGAGGGAGGCCACTCCCCGCCACAGCTGAACAGTCATCCCGGCCTAGTGGAGGTCTGCGCAGGGGGGGTCTTCCTTGAAATGTTACCCGGCTTTTGAGCTCTCCTGTCCGGCGTGGGTTTGCGTCAGCGGCCGGTGTCATTTACTCGTCGTGCCGACCGGAGGGAGGCCACTCCCCGCCGCAGCTGAACAGTCATCCCGGCCTAGTGGAGGTCTGCGCAGGGGGGGTCTTCCTTGAAATGTTACCCGGCTTTTGAGCTCTCCTGTCCGGCGTGGGTTTGCGTCAGCGGCCGGTGTCATTTACTCGTCGTGCCGACCGGAGGGAGGCCACTCCCCGCCACAGCTGAACAGTCATCCCGGCCTAGTGGAGGTCTGCGCAGGGGGGGTCTTCCTTGAAATGTTACCCGGCTTTTGAGCTCTCCTGTCCGGCGTGGGTTTGCGTCAGCGGCCGGTGTCATTTACTCGTCGTGCCGACCGGAGGGAGGCCACTCCCCGCCACAGCTGAACAGTCATCCCGGCCTAGTGGAGGTCTGCGCAGGGGGGGTCTTCCTTGAAATGTTACCCGGCTTTTGAGCTCTCCTGTCCGGCGTGGGTTTGCGTCAGCGGCCGGTGTCATTTACTCGTCGTGCCGACCGGAGGGAGGCCACTCCCCGCCACAGCTGAACAGTCATCCCGGCCTAGTGGAGGTCTGCGCAGGGGGGGTCTTCCTTGAAATGTTACCCGGCTTTTGAGCTCTCCTGTCCGGCGTGGGTTTGCGTCAGCGGCCGGTGTCATTTACTCGTCGTGTCCACCGGAGGGAGGCCACTCCCCGCCGCAGCTGCAGCGGCAGCTTTGAAACGTCATCCCGGCCCCCTGGAACTGTGCGCGGGGGGGGCGATGCGTCCCGTGCGAGGTACCAGGTCGCGCTGCGCCGTCTGCCTGGCCGCTTTGGGCCCGCTGGAAGTCTATTAAAGCTCCGCGATCTCCGCCTCGGTGCTTAAAAAGCGTCCATCCGCTCTCCTGGAGCTTCTTTCGGTCATCTCGTCCGCGTGCACGGCCTGCCGGTGGCACCGGCTGGAGCTCCGCAAAAAGCTCCATTTCTGTTAAAAATGCTTAGCCGCCTCCCTGGAAGCCTAATCGGGCATAAAAAGCTAGGCGGAACGGCCCCAAAGCTCCACACGGAAGTCCCAAAAAAGCTCCATGATTGGTCAATAATGCTTAGCCGCCTCCCTGGAAGCCTAATCGGGCATAAAAAGCTAGGCGGAACGGCCCCAAAGCTCCACACGGAAGTCCCAAAAAAGCTCCATGATTGGTCAATAATGCTTAGCCGCCTCCCTGGAAGCCTAATCGGGCATAAAAAGCTAGGCGGAACGGCCCCAAAGCTCCACACGGAAGTCCCAAAAAAGCTCCATGATTGGTCAATAATGCTTAGCCGCCTCCCTGGAAGCCTAATCGGGCATAAAAAGCTAGGCGGAACGGCCCCAAAGCTCCACACGGAAGTCCCAAAAAAGCTCCATGATTGGTCAATAATGCTTAGCCGCCTCCCTGGAAGCCTAATCGGGCATAAAAAGCTAGGCGGAACGGCCCCAAAGCTCCACACGGAAGTCCCAAAAAAGCTCCATGATTGGTCAATAATGCTTAGCCGCCTCCCTGGAAGCCTAATCGGGCATAAAAAGCTAGGCGGAACGGCCCCAAAGCTCCACACGGAAGTCCCAAAAAAGCTCCATGATTGGTCAATAATGCTTAGCCGCCTCCCTGGAAGCCTAATCGGGCATAAAAAGTTAGGCGGAACGGCTCCAAAGCTCCACACGGAAGTCCCAAAAAAGCTCCATGATTGGTCAATAATGCTTAGCCGCCTCCCTGGAAGCCTAATCGGGCATAAAAAGTTAGGCGGAACGGCCCCAAAGCTCCACACGGAAGTCCCAAAAAAGCTCCATGATTGGTCAATAATGCTTAGCCGCCTCCCTGGAAGCCTAATCGGGCATAAAAAGTTAGGCGGAACGGCCCCAAAGCTCCACACGGAAGTCCGAAAAAAGCTCAAAAATTTTCTAAGTGCCAACGGCTCATTCGCCGTAATGTGTCCGCTCCGCGCTGGTTCCCCGGTCGGCCGCGAATAGCGCAAAATCAGCCTCACGGAAGTTCGAAAAAAGCTCAAAAATTTTCTAAGTGCCAACGGCTCATTCGCCGTAATGTGTCCGCTCCGCGCTGGTTCCCCGGTCGGCCGCGAATAGCGCAAAATCAGCCTCACGGAAGTTCGAAAAAAGCTCAAAAATTTTCTAAGTGCCAACGGCTCATTCGCCGTAATGTGTCCGCTCCGCGCTGGTTCCCCGGTCGGCCGCGAATAGCGCAAAAATCAGCCTAAGTGCAGTACCAACCTTGGCGTGTTGGTGCGCCAGAGTACGATGAGTTGGTCCCCCTAGTCACTGTACTCATTACCTTTACCCCCTAATCGCAAAATATAGTCAGAACGTATATGCAGAAGACTATTTTTTTCTTTTTTAAAATTTTCTAAGTGCCAGCGGATGCTGGCACACGAACTGTCCGAGCTACGACGGTTCTCCGGTCGGACAGCGAGGGTGAAAAAGCGGTCCTAAAATCACCGAGGGCTGCCGCACAAGTTGTCCGAGTGGCGACGGTTCCCCGGTCGGCCACGAATGTCGAAAATTCGGCCTCTCCACCACGGAGGTCGGTGAGAATTTCAGAATATTTTCTAAGTGCCAACGGCTCTTGCGCCGTAAAGTGTCCGCTTTGCCTGGTTCCCTCGGTCGGCCACAAATAGCGAAAAATCAGCCTCTCCTTCTGGAGCTCGCCTAAGTGCCAACGGCTCTTGCGCCGTAATGTGTCCGCTTTGTCTGGTTCCCTCGGTCGGCCACAAACGGCGAAAAATCAGCCTCTCCTTCTGGAGCTCGTGCCAACTTTGGCGAATATTTTCTAAGTGCCAACGGCTCTTGCGCCGTAAAGTGTCCGCTTTGCCTGGTTCCCTCGGTCGGCCACAAATAGCGAAAAATCAGCCTCTCCTTCTGGAGCTCGCCTAAGTGCCAACGGCTCTTGCGCCGTAATGTGTCCGCTTTGTCTGGTTCCCTCGGTCGGCCACAAACGGCGAAAAATCAGCCTCTCCTTCTGGAGCTCGTGCCAACTTTGGCGAATATTTTCTAAGTGCCAACGGCTCTTGCGCCGTAAAGTGTCCGCTTTGCCTGGTTCCCTCGGTCGGCCACAAATAGCGAAAAATCAGCCTCTCCTTCTGGAGCTCGCCTAAGTGCCAACGGCTCTTGCGCCGTAATGTGTCCGCTTTGTCTGGTTCCCTCGGTCGGCCACAAACGGCGAAAAATCAGCCTCTCCTTCTGGAGCTCGTGCCAACTTTGGCGAATATTTTCTAAGTGCCAACGGCTCTTGCGCCGTAAAGTGTCCGCTTTGCCTGGTTCCCTCGGTCGGCCACAAATAGCGAAAAATCAGCCTCTCCTTCTGGAGCTCGCCTAAGTGCCAACGGCTCTTGCGCCGTAATGTGTCCGCTTTGTCTGGTTCCCTCGGTCGGCCACAAACGGCGAAAAATCAGCCTCTCATTCTGGAGCTCGTGCCAACTTTGGCGAATATTTTCTAAGTGCCAACGGCTCTTGCGCCGTAATGTGTCCGCTTTGCCTGGTTCCCTCGGTCGGCCACAAATAGCGAAAAAATCAGCCTCTCCTTCTGGAGCTCGCCTAAGTGCCAACGGCTCTTGCGCCGTAATGTGTCCGCTTTGCCTGGTTCCCTCGGTCGGCCACAAACGGCGAAAAATCAGCCTCTCCTTCTGGAGCTCGTGCCAACTTTGGCGAATATTTTCTAAGTGCCAACGGCTCTTGCGCCGTAATGTGTCCGCTTTGCCTGGTTCCCTCGGTCGGCCACAAATAGCGAAAAAATCAGCCTCTCCTTCTGGAGCTCGCCTAAGTGCCAACGGCTCTTGCGCCGTAATGTGTCCGCTTTGCCTGGTTCCCTCGGTCGGCCACAAACGGCGAAAAATCAGCCTCTCCTTCTGGAGCTCGTGCCAACTTTGGCGAATATTTTCTAAGTGCCAACGGCTCTTGCGCCGTAATGTGTCCGCTTTGCCTGGTTCCCTCGGTCGGCCACAAATAGCGAAAAAATCAGCCTCTCCTTCTGGAGCTCGCCTAAGTGCCAACGGCTCTTGCGCCGTAATGTGTCCGCTTTGCCTGGT
>NW_026872240.1:40000-43316 GCF_033458585.1 Syngnathus typhle | reverse complement strand
AAAAAATTTCTAAGTGCCAACGGCTCTTGCGCCGTAAAGTGTCCGCTTTGCCTGGTTCCCTCGGTCGGCCACAAATAGCGAAAAATCAGCCTCTCTTCTGGAGCTCGTGCCAACTTTGGCGAATATTTTCTAAGTGCCAACGCTCTTGCGCCGTAATGTGTCCGCTTTGACCTGGTTCCCTCGGTCGGCCACAAATAGCGAAAATCAGCCTCTCCTTCTGGAGCTCGCCCTAAGTGCCAACGCTCTTGCGCCGTAAAGTGTCCGCTTTGTCTGGTTCCCTCGGTCGGCCACAAACGGCGAAAATCAGCCTCTCCTTCTGGTAGCTCGTGCCAACTTTGGCGAATATTTTCCTAAGTGCCAACGGCTCTTGCGCCGTAAAGTGTCCGCTTTGTCTGGTTCCCTCGGTCGGCCACAAATAGCGAAAAATCAGCCTCTCCTTCTGGAGCTCGCGCAAGTGCCAACGCGTCTTGCGCCGTAAAGTGTCCGCTTTGTCTGGGTTCCCTCGGTCGGCCACAAACGGCGAAAAATCAGCCTCTCCTTCTGGAGCTCGTGCCAACTTTGGCGAATATTTTCTAAGTGCCAACGGCTCTTGCGCCGTAAAGTGTCCGCTTTGTCTGGTTCCCTCGGTCGGCCACAAATAGCGAAAAATCAGCCTCTCCTTCTGGAGCTCGCGCAAGTGCCAACGCTCTTGCGCCGTAAAGTGTCCGCTTTGTCTGGTTCCCTCGGTCGGCCACAAATAGCGAAAAATCAGCCTCTCCTTCTGGAGCTCGTGCCAACTTTGGCGAATATTTTCTAAGTGCCAACGGCTCTTGCGCCGTAATGTGTCCGCTTTGTCTGGTTCCCTCGGTCGGCCACAAATAGCGAAAAATCAGCCTCTCCTTCTGGAGCTCGCGCAAGTGCCAACGGCTCTTGCGCCGTAAAGTGTCCGCTTTGTCTGGTTCCCTCGGTCGGCCACAAATAGCGAAAAATCAGCCTCTCCTTCTGGAGCTCGTGCCAACTTTGGCGAATATTTTCTAAGTGCCAACGGCTCTTGCGCCGTAATGTGTCCGCTTTGTCTGGTTCCCTCGGTCGGCCACAAATAGCGAAAAATCAGCCTCTCCTTCTGGAGCTCGTGCCAACTTTGGCGAATATTTTCTAAGTGCCAACGGCTCTTGCGCCGTAAAGTGTCCGCTTTGCCTGGTTCCCTCGGTCGGCCACAAATAGCGAAAAATCAGCCTCTCCTTCTGGAGCTCGCGCCAACTTTGTCAAAAAATTTCTAAGTGCCAACGGCTCTTGCGCCGTAAAGTGTCCGCTTTGCCTGGTTCCCTCGGTCGGCCACAAATAGCGAAAAATCAGCCTCTCCTTCTGGAGCTCGCGCCAACTTTGTCGAAAAATTTCTAAGTGCCAACGGCTCTTGCGCCGTAAAGTGTCCGCTTTGTCTGGTTCCCTCGGTCGGCCGCAAATAGCGAAAAATCAGCCTCTCGCCCGTCAGGTACCAGGCGTTGGGGTACCAGGGGTAAGTGCAGTACCAGCTTTGGTCTGTTGGTGCGCCAGAGTACGATGAGTTGGTCCCCCTAGTCACTGTACTCATTACCTTTACCCCCAAATCGCAAAATATAGTCAGAACGAGTGTGGGGAACACAAGTTTTGGCCCCGAGAACCAGGCGGCTGGTGTCTCTAGCGATGTGTTCCCCCCCAAAAAGTGTTCACATGCTCGGACAGCGAACCTAGGAGCTACCGCAAAGCACTCTGGAAGTGCAAGAGCGAAAAATTTTCTAAGTACAAAAACTCTCGAAAATTTTCAAAGTGTCACAGTGCTCGAAAATTTTCAAAGTGCTACATGCTTTCCATCCAAGGAAGGAATAGTGGAGGACCGGCCGCCTCCTTAAACACAAGCCGGCGGAACGACGGGGAGGACCGGCCGCCTCCTTAAACACAGGCCGGTGGAACGTTTGGCAGAATTCTTCTCGTGGAGGACCGGCCGCCTCCTTAAACACAAGCCGGCGGAACGACGGGGAGGACCGGCCGCCTCCTTAAACACAGGCCGGTGGAACGTTTGGCAGAATTCTTCTCGTGGAGGACCGGCCGCCTCCTTAAACACAGGCCGGTGGGAACGGTTGGCAGAATTGCGTGACGGCCGCCTGCTCCCGGCGTCCGCACGTGAACGAACACCCCCTCCCGGGGACGGCCGTCTGCTCCCGACCGCCGTCCTTCACCCCCTCACCTTCCGGACCCCCGTCTGCTCCCGGCGGGCCTCCGAGTACCCCCACCTTCTCCCGAACTGACCGACAGGCAATGAGACCCGCCTTGGTAGGGCCCCCACCGGCCCCGGCTCGCGCCGGCGTTGGGTGGACGGTTCCTCCCCACTTGCGGGTCGCTCTCCACGGAGGACCGGTCGCCTCACTAAACATAGGCCGGGCGAAAATCTGCGAATGTTATACATCCAAGGAGGGAGGACCGGCCGCCTCCTTAAACCACCGGCCGGGCGAAAATATGCGAATGTTATACATCCAAGGAGGGAGGACCGGTCGCCTCACTAAACATAGGCCGGGCGAAAATCTGCGAATGTTATACATCCAAGGAGGGAGGACCGGCCGCCTCCTTAAACCACCGGCCGGGCGAAAATCTGCGAATGTTATACATCCAAGAAAGGAAGGAAGGAGGGAACCGGCCGCCTCCTTAAACACAGGCCGGGCGAAAATCTGCGAATCTTATCCATCCAAGGACGGAGGACCGGCCGCCTCCTTAAACACAGGCCGGTAGGAACGGTTGGCAGAATCGCGTGACGGCCGCCTGCTCCCGGCGTCCGCACGTGAACGAACACCCCCTCCCGGGGACGGCCGTCTGCTCCCGGCCGCCGTCCTTCACCCCCCTCAGCTTCCGGACCCCCGTCTGCTCCCGGCGGGCCTCCGAGTACCCTCCCCTTCTCCCGAACTGACCGACTGGCACTCATGACCCGCCTTGGTAGGGCCCCCACCGGCCCCGGCTCGCGCCGGCGTTGGGTGGACGGTTCCTCCCCACTTGCGGGTCGCACTCTAGCGCCTCGGCCGCCGCGAGAGCGTGCGCTACGCGCCGCCCCCGCAGGCCTTGGCGCGACCGAACGGCAGCGAGACCGAGACGCCCCGAATCACCCACCTAGAGGAAATCAACGGAGGCCGAGCGCGCGATCCGATTGCGGCACGCCGCGTGGGTGTCCGCCGGCCGCGCCGGTCTACCGCGAATGCTGTTTCTCAAACCCTTGCCTAACCAGACGGCACCGCGGGATGTGTTGTCGCAACTCTGCTCGACTATCCGAATAGCCTTTCCCGACTACCGCGTTGCGGGAGGCGTCTTTCGT
>NW_026872240.1:12500-30000 GCF_033458585.1 Syngnathus typhle | reverse complement strand
ACAGCGGGCGCGCGCAAGAGGCCAGTCCGGGGATGAGGCAGCATCCTCGGGCAGCAGGCGGGAGGAGGCAGCCTCCCCTTAGTATAACTTAGTCTCCGGAGAATGACAGCGGGCGCGCGCAAGAGGCCAGTCCGGGGATGAGGCAGCATCCTCGGGCAGCAGGCGGGAGGAGGCAGCCTCCCCTTAGTATAACTTAGTCTCCGGAGAATGACAGCGGGCGCGCGCAAGAGGCCAGTCCGGGGATGAGGCAGCATCCTCGGGCAGCAGGCGGGAGGAGGCAGCCTCCCCTTAGTATAACTTAGTCTCCGGAGAATGACAGCGGGCGCGCGCAAGAGGCCAGTCCGGGGATGAGGCAGCATCCTCGGGCAGCAGGCGGGAGGAGGCAGCCTCCCCTTAGTATAACTTAGTCTCCGGAGAATGACAGCGGGCGCGCGCAAGAGGCCAGTCCGGGGATGAGGCAGCATCCTCGGGCAGCAGGCGGGAGGAGGCAGCCTCCCCTTAGTATAACTTAGTCTCCGGAGAATGACAGCGGGCGCGCGCAAGAGGCCAGTCCGGGGATGAGGCAGCATCCTCGGGCAGCAGGCGGGAGGAGGCAGCCTCCCCTTAGTATAACTTAGTCTCCGGAGAATGACAGCGGGCGCGCGCAAGAGGCCAGTCCGGGGATGAGGCAGCATCCTCGGGCAGCAGGCGGGAGGAGGCAGCCTCCCCTTAGTATAACTTAATCTCCGGAGAATGACAGCGGGCGCGCCTAAGAGGCTGGTCCGGGGACCAGGCACTCTCCCCGGACAACAAAGCACGTCCCCCTCCTGAGTGGACAAAAAAAATCCACTCCTGGTACCTAAGATTTTCTCCAGCGGCGGGCTGGGAGTCTAATCTTTCTCCTGGCCGAGAAAAGAGCACTTTCCCCCGGACAACAAAGCACGTCCCCCTCCTGAGTGGACAAAAAAAATCCACTCCTGGTACCTAGAATTTTCTCCAGCGGCGGGCTGGGAGTCTAATCTTTCTCCTGGCCGAGAAAAGAGCACTTTCCCCCGGACACCAAACCAGCCAACGTCCCCCTCCTGAGTGGACAAAAAAAATCCACTCCTGGTACCTAAAATTTTCTCCAGCGGCGGGCTTGGGACGAAAATCAATCTTCCTCCCGAAATTAAACCACTATTGGCGGACGCCAGCCCCAAGCGCCAGCCCCGACCGCCACCCCCCGACCGCCACAAGGCGACCGCCACAAGGCGACCGCCACAAGGCGACCGCCACAAGGCGACCGCCACAAGGCGACCGCCACTGGCCCCAAGCGCCAGCCCCGACCGCCACCCCCCGACCGCCACAAGGCGACCGCCACAAGGCGACCGCCACAAGGCGACCGCCACAAGGCGACCGCCACAAGGCGACCGCCACAAGGCGACCGCCACTGGCCCCAAGCGCCAGCCCCGACCGCCACCCCCCGACCGCCACAAGGCGACCGCCACAAGGCGACCGCCACCGGCCCCAAGCGCCAGCCCCGACCGCCACCCCCCCGACCGCCACAAGGCGACCGCCACAAGGCGACCGCCACAAGGCGACCGCCACAAGGCGACCGCCACAAGGCGACCGCCACCGGCCCCAAGCGCCAGCCCCGACCGCCACCCCCCGACCGCCACAAGGCGACCGCCACAAGGCGACCGCCACAAGGCGACCGCCACAAGGCGACCGCCACAAGGCGACCGCCACTGGCCCCAAGCGCCAGCCCCGACCGCCACCCCCCGACCGCCACAAGGCGACCGCCACAAGGCGACCGCCACAAGGCGACCGCCACAAGGCGACCGCCACAAGGCGACCGCCACAAGGCGACCGCCACTGGCCCCAAGCGCCAGCCCCGACCGCCACCCCCCGACCGCCACAAGGCGACCGCCACAAGGCGACCGCCACCGGCCCCAAGCGCCAGCCCCGACCGCCACCCCCCGACCGCCACAAGGCGACCGCCACAAGGCGTTAGTGGCCGCGCCCGGTACTTTACTGGACCCTATTTGGCCCGCGGACCGGCCGGCGTCGCTTCCTTGAATGCTTAGCCGCCTTTCGAGCTGCCATGCCGGGCTTGAGTTAGTGGTTTGCGCCCGGTACTCTACGTTAAAAGTCAGGCGGAACGGCTCTGAAGCTCCAGACGGTGCTTCCTTGAATGCTTAGCCGCCTTTCGAGCTGCCATGCCGGGCTTGAGTTAGTGGTTTGCGCCCGGTACTCTACGTTAAAAGTCAGGCGGAACGGCTCTGAAGCTCCAGACGGTGCTTCCTTGAATGCTTAGCCGCCTTTCGAGCTGCCATGCCGGGCTTGAGTTAGTGGTTTGCGCCCGGTACTCTACGTTAAAAGTCAGGCGGAACGGCTCTGAAGCTCCAGACGGTGCTTCCTTGAATGCTTAGCCGCCTTTCGAGCTGCCATGCCGGGCTTGAGTTAGTGGTTTGCGCCCGGTACTCTACGTTAAAAGTCAGGCGGAACGGCTCTGAAGCTCCAGACGGTGCTTCCTTGAATGCTTAGCCGCCTTTCGAGCTGCCATGCCGGGCTTGAGTTAGTGGTTTGCGCCCGGTACTCTACGTTAAAAGTCAGGCGGAACGGCTCTGAAGCTCCAGACGGTGCTTCCTTGAATGCTTAGCCGCCTTTCGAGCTGCCATGCCGGGCTTGAGTTAGTGGTTTGCGCCCGGTACTCTACGTTAAAAGTCAGGCGGAACGGCTCTGAAGCTCCAGACGGTGCTTCCTTGAATGCTTAGCCGCCTTTCGAGCTGCCATGCCGGGCTTGAGTTAGTGGTTTGCGCCCGGTACTCTACGTTAAAAGTCAGGCGGAACGGCTCTGAAGCTCCAGACGGTGCTTCCTTGAATGCTTAGCCGCCTTTCGAGCTGCCATGCCGGGCTTGAGTTAGTGGTTTGCGCCCGGTACTCTACGTTAAAAGTCAGGCGGAACGGCTCTGAAGCTCCAGACGGTGCTTCCTTGAATGCTTAGCCGCCTTTCGAGCTGCCATGCCGGGCTTGAGTTAGTGGTTTGCGCCCGGTACTCTACGTTAAAAGTCAGGCGGAACGGCTCTGAAGCTCCAGACGGTGCTTCCTTGAATGCTTAGCCGCCTTTCGAGCTGCCATGCCGGGCTTGAGTTAGTGGTTTGCGCCCGGTACTCTACGTTAAAAGTCAGGCGGAACGGCTCTGAAGCTCCAGACGGTGCTTCCTTGAATGCTTAGCCGCCTTTCGAGCTGCCATGCCGGGCTTGAGTTAGTGGTTTGCGCCCGGTACTCTACGTTAAAAGTCAGGCGGAACGGCTCTGAAGCTCCAGACGGTGCTTCCTTGAATGCTTAGCCGCCTTTCGAGCTGCCATGCCGGGCTTGAGTTAGTGGTTTGCGCCCGGTACTCTACGTTAAAAGTCAGGCGGAACGGCTCTGAAGCTCCAGACGGTGCTTCCTTGAATGCTTAGCCGCCTTTCGAGCTGCCATGCCGGGCTTGAGTTAGTGGTTTGCGCCCGGTACTCTACGTTAAAAGTCAGGCGGAACGGCTCTGAAGCTCCAGACGGTGCTTCCTTGAATGCTTAGCCGCCTTTCGAGCTGCCATGCCGGGCTTGAGTTAGTGGTTTGCGCCCGGTACTCTACGTTAAAAGTCAGGCGGAACGGCTCTGAAGCTCCAGACGGTGCTTCCTTGAATGCTTAGCCGCCTTTCGAGCTGCCATGCCGGGCTTGAGTTAGTGGTTTGCGCCCGGTACTCTACGTTAAAAGTCAGGCGGAACGGCTCTGAAGCTCCAGACGGTGCTTCCTTGAATGCTTAGCCGCCTTTCGAGCTGCCATGCCGGGCTTGAGTTAGTGGTTTGCGCCCGGTACTCTACGTTAAAAGTCAGGCGGAACGGCTCTGAAGCTCCAGACGGTGCTTCCTTGAATGCTTAGCCGCCTTTCGAGCTGCCATGCCGGGCTTGAGTTAGTGGTTTGCGCCCGGTACTCTACGTTAAAAGTCAGGCGGAACGGCTCTGAAGCTCCAGACGGTGCTTCCTTGAATGCTTAGCCGCCTTTCGAGCTGCCATGCCGGGCTTGAGTTAGTGGTTTGCGCCCGGTACTCTACGTTAAAAGTCAGGCGGAACGGCTCTGAAGCTCCAGACGGTGCTTCCTTGAATGCTTAGCCGCCTTTCGAGCTCTCCTGCCCGGCGTGGGTTTCGCGTCCGCGCCCGGTACATTATGGAAGCCAAAAAAAAAAAAAATTCTAAGTGCGAGTGGGACCGGCCTGGGGGGCTTCCTTGAAAGCCCATCCGCCCTCCGAGCTCTCCCACCGGTCGTGGGTTGGCGTCCGCCACTGCTCAAAGCGAACTTCAAATTATCTGCTTAATAATGTGGAACACCATTCTTAAGTAGTTTTTCCTTAATTTGGGCTCAACTGGCCGGTAATGATCCCCGGTGTCTGAGATTGATCTCAGTGATCCAAAGAGCCCTGACACGTAATACCATCCATGAGTTTAATTGAAAAACAAAAAATGTAATCTTTATGACACATAAATACAATTTGCATAATAATTTGGAACACAGTGTAGACTTCCAGCGGACCGCGCGCGGCTCGGCTGACGGCGCAGCGCGATCTGGTACCGCTGCGCGGGACGAAACACGCCCCGTGCAGAGTTCCAGGCGGCCGGGAAGACATTTAAGCGCTGCCGCTGCAGCTGCGGCGGGGATTTGCCGTCCTCCGGTGGACACGACGAGTAAATACACCAGCAATCGCACTTACACCGTGTTCCAAATTATTATGCAAGTGACATTTATCTCAGATTTTCCTAAATAGTCGATGCAAAATGAGTCAGCATAATTTTCAAGTCATCAACCATTATTTTGATGAATTCTAATTTTATTGAACAAACCTCCGAATGATCACAGAATTTTTAAAAAATAAAAAACTTAAAATGCACTGTTCCACATTATTACGCACAACAGAGTTTTATAACATTTTATAGGTTTTTATGAACTGAAATGCCCATCTTAAGAATTTACAGCATTAGGAGGTCATATTTACTGAAATCAAAAGCTATTTCAAAGAAAAGACAAACAAGTTACATTTTAACATAGGACCCTTTATTTCAATAAAAAACAAAGTTACATTTTAACATAGGACCCTTTGTTCAACAGCAGCTTCACGATTCTTCCATCCACTGAACTTGTGAGTTTTTGTACAGTTTCTGGTTGAATTTCTTGGCAGGATCTAAGAATAGCCTGCCAGAGCTGCTCTTTGGAATTGAACTGCCTCCCACCTTCGTAGATTTTCTGCTTGACGATGCTCCACAAGTTTTCAATAGGATTGAGGTCAGGGGAGCATGGGGGCCACACCATCAGTTTCTCTCCCTTTATTCCCATAGATGCCAAAGACGTTGACGTATTTCTTGCAGCATGAGACGGTGCATTGTCATGCATGAAGATGATCTTTTGACGGAAAGCACGGTTCTTCCTGTTGTACCATGGACAGAAGTGTTGAGTCAGAAATTCCACGTAGTTAACAGACGTAATTTTGACGCCTTCAGGGACCCTAAAGGGGCCAAGCAGCTCTCCCCATGATTCCGGCCCAAAACATCACTCCGCCACCTCCCTGCTGACGCCGCAGCCTTGTTGGGCTATCGTGGCCGTCCACCAACCATCCACGACTCCATCCATCTGTAAAGTCAAGTCAAATCAAGTTTATTTGTATAGCCCTAAATCACAAGCAGTCTCAAAGGGCTTCACATTGACAGAAATTGACAATTATTCTCAAAGCATCCCCTGAGCTCTCAAAAGTGCAAGGAAAAACTTAAAAAACCCTACCTGGCCCATCCAAGGTGGCACGGCACTCGTCGGTGAACAGGACTGTCTGAAAATTTGTCTTCATGTAAGTCTGGGCCCACTGCAGCCGTTTCTGCTTGTTCGCGTTGTTCAGGGGTGGCCGAATGGAGGGTTTCCGCACAACTGCAAGCCTCTGGAGGATCCTGCACCTCGTCGTTCGTGGGACTTCACTGGCACCAGCAGCGTCGAATATTTGTTTGCTCGTCTTTAGTGGCATGCTTGCAGCCGCCCTCTTGATTCGATTTGTTTGTCTTGCAGAAACCTTCCTTGTCGTGCCTTTGTCTGCACGAACGCGCGTTTGCTCCGAATCAGCGACGAATTTCTTCAAAGTTCGATGGTCGCGCTTAAGCTTTCGTGCAATATCGAATGTCTGCATACCTTGTCCAAGGCATCGAACGATTTCACGCTTCTCGACAGCAGAGAGATCCTTTTTCCTCCCCATGGTTGAACGAAATGGCCGAACGCTTAAAAACGCGGAACTTAAATAGACTTGTTAATTACTACAATTGCGCTCACCTGGCAGACTACCATGGACTGTACCATGACTGAGGGTGATTTCAGTACTTGAAAAACAAAAAATGTAATCTTTATGACACTTAAATACATTTTGCATAATAATTTGGAACACGGGACCGTGTTCCAAATTATTATGCAAAGGATATTTATCTCAGATTTTCCTAAATAGCTTCCTTGAAATGTTACCCGGCTTTTGAGCTCTCCTGCCGGGCGTGGGTTTGCGTCAGCGCCCGGTAACATTATGGAAGCTAAAAGAAAGAAAAAAGAAACAAATCTAAGTGCGATTGCTGGTGTCTAAATACATTTTGCATAATAATTTGGAACACGGGACCGTGTTCCAAATTATTATGCAAGTGATATTTATCTCAGATTTTCCTAAATAGCTTTACTCGTCGTGCCGACCGGAGGGAGGCCACTCCCCGCCGCAGCTGAACAGTCATCCCGGCCTAGTGGAGGTCTGCGCAGGGGGGGTCTTCCTTGAAATGTTACCCGGCTTTTGAGCTCTCCTGTCCGGCGTGGGTTTGCGTCAGCGGCCGGTGTCATTTACTCGTCGTGCCGACCGGAGGGAGGCCACTCCCCGCCACAGCTGAACAGTCATCCCGGCCTAGTGGAGGTCTGCGCAGGGGGGGTCTTCCTTGAAATGTTACCCGGCTTTTGAGCTCTCCTGTCCGGCGTGGGTTTGCGTCAGCGGCCGGTGTCATTTACTCGTCGTGCCGACCGGAGGGAGGCCACTCCCCGCCGCAGCTGAACAGTCATCCCGGCCTAGTGGAGGTCTGCGCAGGGGGGGTCTTCCTTGAAATGTTACCCGGCTTTTGAGCTCTCCTGTCCGGCGTGGGTTTGCGTCAGCGGCCGGTGTCATTTACTCGTCGTGCCGACCGGAGGGAGGCCACTCCCCGCCACAGCTGAACAGTCATCCCGGCCTAGTGGAGGTCTGCGCAGGGGGGGTCTTCCTTGAAATGTTACCCGGCTTTTGAGCTCTCCTGTCCGGCGTGGGTTTGCGTCAGCGGCCGGTGTCATTTACTCGTCGTGCCGACCGGAGGGAGGCCACTCCCCGCCACAGCTGAACAGTCATCCCGGCCTAGTGGAGGTCTGCGCAGGGGGGGTCTTCCTTGAAATGTTACCCGGCTTTTGAGCTCTCCTGTCCGGCGTGGGTTTGCGTCAGCGGCCGGTGTCATTTACTCGTCGTGCCGACCGGAGGGAGGCCACTCCCCGCCACAGCTGAACAGTCATCCCGGCCTAGTGGAGGTCTGCGCAGGGGGGGTCTTCCTTGAAATGTTACCCGGCTTTTGAGCTCTCCTGTCCGGCGTGGGTTTGCGTCAGCGGCCGGTGTCATTTACTCGTCGTGTCCACCGGAGGGAGGCCACTCCCCGCCGCAGCTGCAGCGGCAGCTTTGAAACGTCATCCCGGCCCCCTGGAACTGTGCGCGGGGGGGGCGATGCGTCCCGTGCGAGGTACCAGGTCGCGCTGCGCCGTCTGCCTGGCCGCTTTGGGCCCGCTGGAAGTCTATTAAAGCTCCGCGATCTCCGCCTCGGTGCTTAAAAAGCGTCCATCCGCTCTCCTGGAGCTTCTTTCGGTCATCTCGTCCGCGTGCACGGCCTGCCGGTGGCACCGGCTGGAGCTCCGCAAAAAGCTCCATTTCTGTTAAAAATGCTTAGCCGCGTCCCTGGAAGCCCAATCGGGCGTAGAAAGTGAGGGGGAAGGCCCCCAAAGCACCGGCTGGAAGTCCCAAAAAAGCTCCATGATTGGTCAATAATGCTTAGCCGCCTCCCTGGAAGCCTAATCGGGCATAAAAAGCTAGGCGGAACGGCCCCAAAGCTCCACACGGAAGTCCCAAAAAAGCTCCATGATTGGTCAATAATGCTTAGCCGCCTCCCTGGAAGCCTAATCGGGCATAAAAAGCTAGGCGGAACGGCCCCAAAGCTCCACACGGAAGTCCCAAAAAAGCTCCATGATTGGTCAATAATGCTTAGCCGCCTCCCTGGAAGCCTAATCGGGCATAAAAAGCTAGGCGGAACGGCCCCAAAGCTCCACACGGAAGTCCCAAAAAAGCTCCATGATTGGTCAATAATGCTTAGCCGCCTCCCTGGAAGCCTAATCGGGCATAAAAAGCTAGGCGGAACGGCCCCAAAGCTCCACACGGAAGTCCCAAAAAAGCTCCATGATTGGTCAATAATGCTTAGCCGCCTCCCTGGAAGCCTAATCGGGCATAAAAAGCTAGGCGGAACGGCCCCAAAGCTCCACACGGAAGTCCCAAAAAAGCTCCATGATTGGTCAATAATGCTTAGCCGCCTCCCTGGAAGCCTAATCGGGCATAAAAAGCTAGGCGGAACGGCCCCAAAGCTCCACACGGAAGTCCCAAAAAAGCTCCATGATTGGTCAATAATGCTTAGCCGCCTCCCTGGAAGCCTAATCGGGCATAAAAAGCTAGGCGGAACGGCCCCAAAGCTCCACACGGAAGTCCCAAAAAAGCTCCATGATTGGTCAATAATGCTTAGCCGCCTCCCTGGAAGCCTAATCGGGCATAAAAAGCTAGGCGGAACGGCCCCAAAGCTCCACACGGAAGTCCCAAAAAAGCTCCATGATTGGTCAATAATGCTTAGCCGCCTCCCTGGAAGCCTAATCGGGCATAAAAAGCTAGGCGGAACGGCCCCAAAGCTCCACACGGAAGTCCCAAAAAAGCTCCATGATTGGTCAATAATGCTTAGCCGCCTCCCTGGAAGCCTAATCGGGCATAAAAAGTTAGGCGGAACGGCTCCAAAGCTCCACACGGAAGTCCCAAAAAAGCTCCATGATTGGTCAATAATGCTTAGCCGCCTCCCTGGAAGCCTAATCGGGCATAAAAAGCTAGGCGGAACGGCCCCAAAGCTCCACACGGAAGTCCCAAAAAAGCTCCATGATTGGTCAATAATGCTTAGCCGCCTCCCTGGAAGCCTAATCGGGCATAAAAAGCTAGGCGGAACGGCCCCAAAGCTCCACACGGAAGTCCCAAAAAAGCTCCATGATTGGTCAATAATGCTTAGCCGCCTCCCTGGAAGCCTAATCGGGCATAAAAAGCTAGGCGGAACGGCCCCAAAGCTCCACACGGAAGTCCCAAAAAAGCTCCATGATTGGTCAATAATGCTTAGCCGCCTCCCTGGAAGCCTAATCGGGCATAAAAAGCTAGGCGGAACGGCCCCAAAGCTCCACACGGAAGTCCCAAAAAAGCTCCATGATTGGTCAATAATGCTTAGCCGCCTCCCTGGAAGCCTAATCGGGCATAAAAAGCTAGGCGGAACGGCCCCAAAGCTCCACACGGAAGTCCCAAAAAAGCTCCATGATTGGTCAATAATGCTTAGCCGCCTCCCTGGAAGCCTAATCGGGCATAAAAAGCTAGGCGGAACGGCCCCAAAGCTCCACACGGAAGTCCCAAAAAAGCTCCATGATTGGTCAATAATGCTTAGCCGCCTCCCTGGAAGCCTAATCGGGCATAAAAAGCTAGGCGGAACGGCCCCAAAGCTCCACACGGAAGTCCCAAAAAAGCTCCATGATTGGTCAATAATGCTTAGCCGCCTCCCTGGAAGCCTAATCGGGCATAAAAAGCTAGGCGGAACGGCCCCAAAGCTCCACACGGAAGTCCCAAAAAAGCTCCATGATTGGTCAATAATGCTTAGCCGCCTCCCTGGAAGCCTAATCGGGCATAAAAAGCTAGGCGGAACGGCCCCAAAGCTCCACACGGAAGTCCCAAAAAAGCTCCATGATTGGTCAATAATGCTTAGCCGCCTCCCTGGAAGCCTAATCGGGCATAAAAAGTTAGGCGGAACGGCTCCAAAGCTCCACACGGAAGTCCCAAAAAAGCTCCATGATTGGTCAATAATGCTTAGCCGCCTCCCTGGAAGCCTAATCGGGCATAAAAAGTTAGGCGGAACGGCCCCAAAGCTCCACACGGAAGTCCCAAAAAAGCTCCATGATTGGTCAATAATGCTTAGCCGCCTCCCTGGAAGCCTAATCGGGCATAAAAAGTTAGGCGGAACGGCCCCAAAGCTCCACACGGAAGTCCGAAAAAAGCTCCATGATTGGTCAATAATGCTTAGCCGCCTCCCTGGAAGCCTAATCGGGCATAAAAAGTTAGGCGGAACGGCCCCAAAGCTCCACACGGAAGTCCGAAAAAAGCTCAAAAATTTTCTAAGTGCCAACGGCTCATTCGCCGTAATGTGTCCGCTCCGCGCTGGTTCCCCGGTCGGCCGCGAATAGCGCAAAATCAGCCTCACGGAAGTTCGAAAAAAGCTCAAAAATTTTCTAAGTGCCAACGGCTCATTCGCCGTAATGTGTCCGCTCCGCGCTGGTTCCCCGGTCGGCCGCGAATAGCGCAAAATCAGCCTCACGGAAGTTCGAAAAAAGCTCAAAAATTTTCTAAGTGCCAACGGCTCATTCGCCGTAATGTGTCCGCTCCGCGCTGGTTCCCCGGTCGGCCGCGAATAGCGCAAAAATCAGCCTAAGTGCAGTACCAACCTTGGCGTGTTGGTGCGCCAGAGTACGATGAGTTGGTCCCCCTAGTCACTGTACTCATTACCTTTACCCCCTAATCGCAAAATATAGTCAGAACGTATATGCAGAAGACTATTTTTTTCTTTTTTAAAATTTTCTAAGTGCCAGCGGATGCTGGCACACGAACTGTCCGAGCTACGACGGTTCTCCGGTCGGACAGCGAGGGTGAAAAAGCGGTCCTAAAATCACCGAGGGCTGCCGCACAAGTTGTCCGAGTGGCGACGGTTCCCCGGTCGGCCACGAATGTCGAAAATTCGGCCTCTCCACCACGGAGGTCGGTGAGAATTTCAGAATATTTTCTAAGTGCCAACGGCTCTTGCGCCGTAAAGTGTCCGCTTTGCCTGGTTCCCTCGGTCGGCCACAAATAGCGAAAAATCAGCCTCTCCTTCTGGAGCTCGCCTAAGTGCCAACGGCTCTTGCGCCGTAATGTGTCCGCTTTGTCTGGTTCCCTCGGTCGGCCACAAACGGCGAAAAATCAGCCTCTCCTTCTGGAGCTCGTGCCAACTTTGGCGAATATTTTCTAAGTGCCAACGGCTCTTGCGCCGTAAAGTGTCCGCTTTGCCTGGTTCCCTCGGTCGGCCACAAATAGCGAAAAATCAGCCTCTCCTTCTGGAGCTCGCCTAAGTGCCAACGGCTCTTGCGCCGTAATGTGTCCGCTTTGTCTGGTTCCCTCGGTCGGCCACAAACGGCGAAAAATCAGCCTCTCATTCTGGAGCTCGTGCCAACTTTGGCGAATATTTTCTAAGTGCCAACGGCTCTTGCGCCGTAATGTGTCCGCTTTGCCTGGTTCCCTCGGTCGGCCACAAATAGCGAAAAAATCAGCCTCTCCTTCTGGAGCTCGCCTAAGTGCCAACGGCTCTTGCGCCGTAATGTGTCCGCTTTGCCTGGTTCCCTCGGTCGGCCACAAACGGCGAAAAATCAGCCTCTCATTCTGGAGCTCGTGCCAACTTTGGCGAATATTTTCTAAGTGCCAACGGCTCTTGCGCCGTAATGTGTCCGCTTTGCCTGGTTCCCTCGGTCGGCCACGAACGGCGAAAAATCAGCCTCTCCTTCTGGAGCTCGCCTAAGTGCCAACGGCTCTTGCGCCGTAATGTGTCCGCTTTGCCTGGTTCCCTCGGTCGGCCACAAACGGCGAAAAATCAGCCTCTCCTTCTGGAGCTCGCCTAAGTGCCAACGGCTCTTGCGCCGTAATGTGTCCGCTTTGCCTGGTTCCCTCGGTCGGCCACAAATAGCGAAAAACCAGCCTCTCCTTCTGGAGCTCGCCTAAGTGCCAACGGCTCTTGCGCCGTAATGTGTCCGCTTTGCCTGGTTCCCTCGGTCGGCCACAAACGGCGAAAAATCAGCCTCTCCTTCTGGAGCTCGCCTAAGTGCCAACGGCTCTTGCGCCGTAATGTGTCCGCTTTGCCTGGTTCCCTCGGTCGGCCACAAATAGCGAAAAACCAGCCTCTCCTTCTGGAGCTCGCGCCAACTTTGTCAAAAAATTTCTAAGTGCCAACGGCTCTTGCGCCGTAAAGTGTCCGCTTTGCCTGGTTCCCTCGGTCGGCCACAAATAGCGAAAAATCAGCCTCTCCTTCTGGAGCTCGTGCCAACTTTGGCGAATATTTTCTAAGTGCCAACGGCTCTTGCGCCGTAAAGTGTCCGCTTTGCCTGGTTCCCTCGGTCGGCCACAAATAGCGAAAAATCAGCCTCTCCTTCTGGAGCTCGCCTAAGTGCCAACGGCTCTTGCGCCGTAATGTGTCCGCTTTGTCTGGTTCCCTCGGTCGGCCACAAACGGCGAAAAATCAGCCTCTCCTTCTGGAGCTCGTGCCAACTTTGGCGAATATTTTCTAAGTGCCAACGGCTCTTGCGCCGTAAAGTGTCCGCTTTGCCTGGTTCCCTCGGTCGGCCACAAATAGCGAAAAATCAGCCTCTCCTTCTGGAGCTCGCCTAAGTGCCAACGGCTCTTGCGCCGTAATGTGTCCGCTTTGTCTGGTTCCCTCGGTCGGCCACAAACGGCGAAAAATCAGCCTCTCATTCTGGAGCTCGTGCCAACTTTGGCGAATATTTTCTAAGTGCCAACGGCTCTTGCGCCGTAATGTGTCCGCTTTGCCTGGTTCCCTCGGTCGGCCACAAATAGCGAAAAAATCAGCCTCTCCTTCTGGAGCTCGCCTAAGTGCCAACGGCTCTTGCGCCGTAATGTGTCCGCTTTGCCTGGTTCCCTCGGTCGGCCACAAACGGCGAAAAATCAGCCTCTCATTCTGGAGCTCGTGCCAACTTTGGCGAATATTTTCTAAGTGCCAACGGCTCTTGCGCCGTAATGTGTCCGCTTTGCCTGGTTCCCTCGGTCGGCCACGAACGGCGAAAAATCAGCCTCTCCTTCTGGAGCTCGCCTAAGTGCCAACGGCTCTTGCGCCGTAATGTGTCCGCTTTGCCTGGTTCCCTCGGTCGGCCACAAACGGCGAAAAATCAGCCTCTCCTTCTGGAGCTCGCCTAAGTGCCAACGGCTCTTGCGCCGTAATGTGTCCGCTTTGCCTGGTTCCCTCGGTCGGCCACAAATAGCGAAAAACCAGCCTCTCCTTCTGGAGCTCGCCTAAGTGCCAACGGCTCTTGCGCCGTAATGTGTCCGCTTTGCCTGGTTCCCTCGGTCGGCCACAAACGGCGAAAAATCAGCCTCTCCTTCTGGAGCTCGCCTAAGTGCCAACGGCTCTTGCGCCGTAATGTGTCCGCTTTGCCTGGTTCCCTCGGTCGGCCACAAATAGCGAAAAACCAGCCTCTCCTTCTGGAGCTCGCCTAAGTGCCAACGGCTCTTGCGCCGTAATGTGTCCGCTTTGCCTGGTTCCCTCGGTCGGCCACAAACGGCGAAAAATCAGCCTCTCCTTCTGGAGCTCGCCTAAGTGCCAACGGCTCTTGCGCCGTAATGTGTCCGCTTTGCCTGGTTCCCTCGGTCGGCCACAAATAGCGAAAAACCAGCCTCTCCTTCTGGAGCTCGCCTAAGTGCCAACGGCTCTTGCGCCGTAATGTGTCCGCTTTGCCTGGTTCCCTCGGTCGGCCACAAACGGCGAAAAATCAGCCTCTCCTTCTGGAGCTCGCCTAAGTGCCAACGGCTCTTGCGCCGTAATGTGTCCGCTTTGCCTGGTTCCCTCGGTCGGCCACAAATAGCGAAAAACCAGCCTCTCCTTCTGGAGCTCGCCTAAGTGCCAACGGCTCTTGCGCCGTAATGTGTCCGCTTTGCCTGGTTCCCTCGGTCGGCCACAAACGGCGAAAAATCAGCCTCTCCTTCTGGAGCTCGCCTAAGTGCCAACGGCTCTTGCGCCGTAATGTGTCCGCTTTGCCTGGTTCCCTCGGTCGGCCACAAATAGCGAAAAACCAGCCTCTCCTTCTGGAGCTCGCCTAAGTGCCAACGGCTCTTGCGCCGTAATGTGTCCGCTTTGCCTGGTTCCCTCGGTCGGCCACAAACGGCGAAAAATCAGCCTCTCCTTCTGGAGCTCGCCTAAGTGCCAACGGCTCTTGCGCCGTAATGTGTCCGCTTTGCCTGGTTCCCTCGGTCGGCCACAAATAGCGAAAAACCAGCCTCTCCTTCTGGAGCTCGCGCCAACTTTGTCAAAAAATTTCTAAGTGCCAACGGCTCTTGCGCCGTAAAGTGTCCGCTTTGCCTGGTTCCCTCGGTCGGCCACAAATAGCGAAAAATCAGCCTCTCCTTCTGGAGCTCGTGCCAACTTTGGCGAATATTTTCTAAGTGCCAACGGCTCTTGCGCCGTAATGTGTCCGCTTTGCCTGGTTCCCTCGGTCGGCCACAAATAGCGAAAAATCAGCCTCTCCTTCTGGAGCTCGCCTAAGTGCCAACGGCTCTTGCGCCGTAATGTGTCCGCTTTGTCTGGTTCCCTCGGTCGGCCACAAACGGCGAAAAATCAGCCTCTCCTTCTGGAGCTCGTGCCAACTTTGGCGAATATTTTCTAAGTGCCAACGGCTCTTGCGCCGTAAAGTGTCCGCTTTGCCTGGTTCCCTCGGTCGGCCACAAATAGCGAAAAATCAGCCTCTCCTTCTGGAGCTCGTGCCAACTTTGGCGAATATTTTCTAAGTGCCAACGGCTCTTGCGCCGTAATGTGTCCGCTTTGCCTGGTTCCCTCGGTCGGCCACAAATAGCGAAAAAATCAGCCTCTCCTTCTGGAGCTCGCCTAAGTGCCAACGGCTCTTGCGCCGTAATGTGTCCGCTTTGCCTGGTTCCCTCGGTCGGCCACAAACGGCGAAAAATCAGCCTCTCATTCTGGAGCTCGTGCCAACTTTGGCGAATATTTTCTAAGTGCCAACGGCTCTTGCGCCGTAATGTGTCCGCTTTGCCTGGTTCCCTCGGTCGGCCACGAACGGCGAAAAATCAGCCTCTCCTTCTGGAGCTCGCCTAAGTGCCAACGGCTCTTGCGCCGTAATGTGTCCGCTTTGCCTGGTTCCCTCGGTCGGCCACAAACGGCGAAAAATCAGCCTCTCCTTCTGGAGCTCGCCTAAGTGCCAACGGCTCTTGCGCCGTAATGTGTCCGCTTTGCCTGGTTCCCTCGGTCGGCCACAAATAGCGAAAAACCACGCTCTCCTTCTGGAGCTCGCCTAAGTGCCAACGGCTCTTGCGCCGTAATGTGTCCGCTTTGCCTGGTTCCCTCGGTCGGCCACAAACGGCGAAAAATCAGCCTCTCCTTCTGGAGCTCGCCTAAGTGCCAACGGCTCTTGCGCCGTAATGTGTCCGCTTTGCCTGGTTCCCTCGGTCGGCCACAAATAGCGAAAAACCAGCCTCTCCTTCTGGAGCTCGCCTAAGTGCCAACGGCTCTTGTACGCCGTTAATGTGTCCGCTTTGCCTGGTTCCCTCGGTCGGCCACAAACGGCGAAAAATCAGCCCTCTCCTTCTGGAGCTCGCGCCAACTTTGTCAAAAAATTTCTAAGTGCCAACGGCTCTTGCGCCGTAAGTGTCCGCTTGCCTGGTTCCCCTCGGTCGGCCACAAATAGCGAAAAATCAGCCTCTCCTTCTGGAGCTCGTGCCAACTTGGCGAATATTTTCTAGTGCCAACGGCTCTTGCGCCGTAATGTGTCCGCTTGCCTGGTTCCCTCGGTCGGCCACAAATAGCGAAAAATCAGCCTCTCCTTCTGGAGCTCGCCTAAGTGCCAACGGCTCTTGCGCCGTAAAGTGTCCGCTTTGTCTGGTCCCTCTCGGTCGGCCACAAACGGCGAAAAATCAGCCTCTCCTTCTGGAGCTCGTGCCAACTTTGGCGAATATTTTCTAAGTGCCAACGGCTCTTGCGCCGTAAAGTGTCCGCTTTGTCTGGTTCCCTCGGTCGGCCACAAATAGCGAAAAATCAGCCTCTCCTTCTGGAGCTCGCGCAAGTGCCAACGGCTCTTGCGCCGTAAAGTGTCCGCTTTGTCTGGTTCCCATCGGTCGGCCACAAATAGCGAAAAATCAGCCTCTCCTTCTGGAGCTCGTGCCAACTTTGGCGAATATTTTCTAAGTGCCAACGGCTCTTGCGCCGTAATGTGTCCGCTTTGTCTGGTTCCCTCGGTCGGCCACAAATAGCGAAAAATCAGCCTCTCCTTCTGGAGCTCGTGCCAACTTTGGCGAATATTTTCTAAGTGCCAACGGCTCTTGCGCCGTAAAGTGTCCGCTTTGCCTGGTTCCCTCGGTCGGCCACAAATAGCGAAAAATCAGCCTCTCCTTCTGGAGCTCGCGCCAACTTTGTCAAAAAATTTCTAAGTGCCAACGGCTCTTGCGCCGTAAAGTGTCCGCTTTGCCTGGTTCCCTCGGTCGGCCACAAATAGCGAAAAATCAGCCTCTCCTTCTGGAGCTCGCGCCAACTTTGTCAAAAAATTTCTAAGTGCCAACGGCTCTTGCGCCGTAAAGTGTCCGCTTTGCCTGGTTCCCTCGGTCGGCCACAAATAGCGAAAAATCAGCCTCTCCTTCTGGAGCTCGCGCCAACTTTGTCGAAAAATTTCTAAGTGCCAACGGCTCTTGCGCCGTAAAGTGTCCGCTTTGTCTGGTTCCCTCGGTCGGCCGCAAATAGCGAAAAATCAGCCTCTCGCCCGTCAGGTACCAGGCGTTGGGGTACCAGGGGTAAGTGCAGTACCAGCTTTGGTCTGTTGGTGCGCCAGAGTACGATGAGTTGGTCCCCCTAGTCACTGTACTCATTACCTTTACCCCCAAATCGCAAAATATAGTCAGAACGAGTGTGGGGAACACAAGTTTTGGCCCCGAGAACCAGGCGGCTGGTGTCTCTAGCGATGTGTTCCCCCCCAAAAAGTGTTCACATGCTCGGACAGCGAACCTAGGAGCTACCGCAAAGCACTCTGGAAGTGCAAGAGCGAAAAATTTTCTAAGTACAAAAACTCTCGAAAATTTTCAAAGTGTCACAGTGCTCGAAAATTTTCAAAGTGCTACATGCTTTCCATCCAAGGAAGGAATAGTGGAGGACCGGCCGCCTCCTTAAACACAAGCCGGCGGAACGACGGGGAGGACCGGCCGCCTCCTTAAACACAGGCCGGTGGAACGTTTGGCAGAATTCTTCTCGTGGAGGACCGGCCGCCTCCTTAAACACAAGCCGGCGGAACGACGGGGAGGACCGGCCGCCTCCTTAAACACAGGCCGGTGGAACGTTTGGCAGAATTCTTCTCGTGGAGGACCGGCCGCCTCCTTAAACACAGGCCGGTGGGAACGGTTGGC
>NW_026872239.1:15000-35000 GCF_033458585.1 Syngnathus typhle | reverse complement strand
GCGACAACACATCCCGCGGTGCCGTCTGGTTAGGCAAGGGTTTGAGAAACAGCATTCGCGGTAGACCGGCGCGGCCGGCGGACACCCACGCGGCGTGCCGCAATCGGATCGCGCGCTCGGCCTCCGTTGATTTCCTCTAGGTGGGTGATTCGGGGCGTCTCGGTCTCGCTGCCGTTCGGTCGCGCCAAGGCCTGCGGGGGCGGCGCGTAGCGCACGCTCTCGCGGCGGCCGAGGCGCTAGAGTGCGACCCGCAAGTGGGGAGGAACCGTCCACCCAACGCCGGCGCGAGCCGGGGCCGGTGGGGGCCCTACCAAGGCGGGTCATGAGTGCCAGTCGGTCAGTTCGGGAGAAGGGGAGGGTACTCGGAGGCCCGCCGGGAGCAGACGGGGGTCCGGAAGCTGAGGGGGGTGAAGGACGGCGGCCGGGAGCAGACGGCCGTCCCCGGGAGGGGGTGTTCGTTCACGTGCGGACGCCGGGAGCAGGCGGCCGTCACGCGATTCTGCCAACCGTTCCTACCGGCCTGTGTTTAAGGAGGCGGCCGGTCCTCCGTCCTTGGATGGATAAGATTCGCAGATTTTCGCCCGGCCTGTGTTTAAGGAGGCGGCCGGTTCCCTCCTTCCTTCCTTTCTTGGATGTATAACATTCGCAGATTTTCGCTCCGGCCGGTGGTTTAAGGAGGCGGCCGGTCCTCCCTCCTTGGATGTATAACATTCGCAGATTTTCGCCCGGCCTATGTTTAGTGAGGCGACCGGTCCTCCCTCCTTGGATGTATAACATTCGCATATTTTCGCCCGGCCGGTGGTTTAAGGAGGCGGCCGGTCCTCCCTCCTTGGATGTATAACATTCGCAGATTTTCGCCCGGCCTATGTTTAGTGAGGCGACCGGTCCTCCGTGGAGAGCGACCCGCAAGTGGGGAGGAACCGTCCACCCAACGCCGGCGCGAGCCGGGGCCGGTGGGGGCCCTACCAAGGCGGGTCTCATTGCCTGTCGGTCAGTTCGGGAGAAGGTGGGGGTACTCGGAGGCCCGCCGGGAGCAGACGGGGGTCCGGAAGGTGAGGGGGTGAAGGACGGCGGTCGGGAGCAGACGGCCGTCCCCGGGAGGGGGTGTTCGTTCACGTGCGGACGCCGGGAGCAGGCGGCCGTCACGCAATTCTGCCAACCGTTCCCACCGGCCTGTGTTTAAGGAGGCGGCCGGTCCTCCACGAGAAGAATTCTGCCAAACGTTCCACCGGCCTGTGTTTAAGGAGGCGGCCGGTCCTCCCCGTCGTTCCGCCGGCTTGTGTTTAAGGAGGCGGCCGGTCCTCCACGAGAAGAATTCTGCCAAACGTTCCACCGGCCTGTGTTTAAGGAGGCGGCCGGTCCTCCCCGTCGTTCCGCCGGCTTGTGTTTAAGGAGGCGGCCGGTCCTCCACTATTCCTTCCTTGGATGGAAAGCATGTAGCACTTTGAAAATTTTCGAGCACTGTGACACTTTGAAAATTTTCGAGAGTTTTTGTACTTAGAAAATTTTTCGCTCTTGCACTTCCAGAGTGCTTTGCGGTAGCTCCTAGGTTCGCTGTCCGAGCATGTGAACACTTTTTGGGGGGGAACACATCGCTAGAGACACCAGCCGCCTGGTTCTCGGGGCCAAAACTTGTGTTCCCCACACTCGTTCTGACTATATTTTGCGATTTGGGTAAAGGTAATGAGTACAGTGACTAGGGGGACCAACTCATCGTACTCTGGCGCACCAACAGACCAAAGCTGGTACTGCACTTACCCCTGGTACCCCAACGCCTGGTACCTGACGGGCGAGAGGCTGATTTTTCGCTATTTGCGTGCCGACCGAGGGAACCAGACAAAGCGGACACTTTACGGCGCAAGAGCCGTTGGCACTTAGAAATTTTTCGACAAAGTTGGCGCGAGCTCCAGAAGGAGAGGCTGATTTTTCGCTATTTGTGGCCGACCGAGGGAACCAGGCAAAGCGGACACTTTACGGCGCAAGAGCCGTTGGCACTTAGAAATTTTTTGACAAAGTTGGCGCGAGCTCCAGAAGGAGAGGCTGATTTTTCGCTATTTGTGGCCGACCGAGGGAACCAGGCAAAGCGGACACTTTACGGCGCAAGAGCCGTTGGCACTTAGAAAATATTCGCCAAAGTTGGCACGAGCTCCAGAAGGAGAGGCTGATTTTTCGCTATTTGTGGCCGACCGAGGGAACCAGACAAAGCGGACACATTACGGCGCAAGAGCCGTTGGCACTTAGAAAATATTCGCCAAAGTTGGCACGAGCTCCAGAAGGAGAGGCTGATTTTTCGCTATTTGTGGCCGACCGAGGGAACCAGACAAAGCGGACACTTTACGGCGCAAGAGCCGTTGGCACTTGCGCGAGCTCCAGAAGGAGAGGCTGATTTTTCGCTATTTGTGGCCGACCGAGGGAACCAGACAAAGCGGACACATTACGGCGCAAGAGCCGTTGGCACTTAGAAAATATTCGCCAAAGTTGGCACGAGCTCCAGAAGGAGAGGCTGATTTTTCGCTATTTGTGGCCGACCGAGGGAACCAGACAAAGCGGACACTTTACGGCGCAAGAGCCGTTGGCACTTGCGCGAGCTCCAGAAGGAGAGGCTGATTTTTCGCTATTTGTGGCCGACCGAGGGAACCAGACAAAGCGGACACTTTACGGCGCAAGAGCCGTTGGCACTTAGAAAATATTCGCCAAAGTTGGCACGAGCTCCAGAAGGAGAGGCTGATTTTTCGCCGTTTGTGGCCGACCGAGGGAACCAGACAAAGCGGACACTTTACGGCGCAAGAGCCGTTGGCACTTAGGCGAGCTCCAGAAGGAGAGGCTGATTTTTCGCTATTTGTGGCCGACCGAGGGAACCAGGCAAAGCGGACACATTACGGCGCAAGAGCCGTTGGCACTTAGAAAATATTCGCCAAAGTTGGCACGAGCTCCAGAAGGAGAGGCTGATTTTTCGCTATTTGTGGCCGACCGAGGGAACCAGGCAAAGCGGACACATTACGGCGCAAGAGCCGTTGGCACTTAGGCGAGCTCCAGAAGGAGAGGCTGATTTTTCGCCGTTTGTGGCCGACCGAGGGAACCAGGCAAAGCGGACACATTACGGCGCAAGAGCCGTTGGCACTTAGGCGAGCTCCAGAAGGAGAGGCTGGTTTTTCGCCGTTTGTGGCCGACCGAGGGAACCAGGCAAAGCGGACACATTACGGCGCAAGAGCCGTTGGCACTTAGGCGAGCTCCAGAAGGAGAGGCTGGTTTTTCGCCGTTTGTGGCCGACCGAGGGAACCAGGCAAAGCGGACACATTACGGCGCAAGAGCCGTTGGCACTTAGGCGAGCTCCAGAAGGAGAGGCTGATTTTTCGCCGTTCGTGGCCGACCGAGGGAACCAGGCAAAGCGGACACATTACGGCGCAAGACCCGTTGGCACTTAGGCGAGCTCCAGAAGGAGAGGCTGGTTTTTCGCTATTTGTGGCCGACCGAGGGAACCAGGCAAAGCGGACACATTACGGCGCAAGAGCCGTTGGCACTTAGGCGAGCTCCAGAAGGAGAGGCTGGTTTTTCGCTATTTGTGGCCGACCGAGGGAACCAGGCAAAGCGGACACATTACGGCGCAAGAGCCGTTGGCACTTAGGCGAGCTCCAGAAGGAGAGGCTGGTTTTTCGCTATTTGTGGCCGACCGAGGGAACCAGGCAAAGCGGACACATTACGGCGCAAGAGCCGTTGGCACTTAGGCGAGCTCCAGAAGGAGAGGCTGGTTTTTCGCTATTTGTGGCCGACCGAGGGAACCAGGCAAAGCGGACACATTACGGCGCAAGAGCCGTTGGCACTTAGAAAATATTCGCCAAAGTTGGCACGAGCTCCAGAAGGAGAGGCTGATTTTTCGCTATTTGTGGCCGACCGAGGGAACCAGGCAAAGCGGACACATTACGGCGCAAGAGCCGTTGGCACTTAGGCGAGCTCCAGAAGGAGAGGCTGATTTTTCGCCGTTTGTGGCCGACCGAGGGAACCAGGCAAAGCGGACACATTACGGCGCAAGAGCCGTTGGCACTTAGAAAATATTCGCCAAAGTTGGCACGAGCTCCAGAAGGAGAGGCTGATTTTTCGCTATTTGTGGCCGACCGAGGGAACCAGGCAAAGCGGACACATTACGGCGCAAGAGCCGTTGGCACTTAGGCGAGCTCCAGAAGGAGAGGCTGATTTTTCGCCGTTTGTGGCCGACCGAGGGAACCAGGCAAAGCGGACACATTACGGCGCAAGAGCCGTTGGCACTTAGGCGAGCTCCAGAAGGAGAGGCTGGTTTTTCGCCGTTTGTGGCCGACCGAGGGAACCAGGCAAAGCGGACACATTACGGCGCAAGAGCCGTTGGCACTTAGGCGAGCTCCAGAAGGAGAGGCTGGTTTTTCGCCGTTTGTGGCCGACCGAGGGAACCAGGCAAAGCGGACACATTACGGCGCAAGAGCCGTTGGCACTTAGGCGAGCTCCAGAAGGAGAGGCTGATTTTTCGCCGTTCGTGGCCGACCGAGGGAACCAGGCAAAGCGGACACATTACGGCGCAAGACCCGTTGGCACTTAGGCGAGCTCCAGAAGGAGAGGCTGGTTTTTCGCTATTTGTGGCCGACCGAGGGAACCAGGCAAAGCGGACACATTACGGCGCAAGAGCCGTTGGCACTTAGGCGAGCTCCAGAAGGAGAGGCTGGTTTTTCGCTATTTGTGGCCGACCGAGGGAACCAGGCAAAGCGGACACATTACGGCGCAAGAGCCGTTGGCACTTAGGCGAGCTCCAGAAGGAGAGGCTGGTTTTTCGCTATTTGTGGCCGACCGAGGGAACCAGGCAAAGCGGACACATTACGGCGCAAGAGCCGTTGGCACTTAGGCGAGCTCCAGAAGGAGAGGCTGGTTTTTCGCTATTTGTGGCCGACCGAGGGAACCAGGCAAAGCGGACACATTACGGCGCAAGAGCCGTTGGCACTTAGAAAATATTCGCCAAAGTTGGCACGAGCTCCAGAAGGAGAGGCTGATTTTTCGCTATTTGTGGCCGACCGAGGGAACCAGGCAAAGCGGACACATTACGGCGCAAGAGCCGTTGGCACTTAGGCGAGCTCCAGAAGGAGAGGCTGATTTTTCGCCGTTTGTGGCCGACCGAGGGAACCAGGCAAAGCGGACACATTACGGCGCAAGAGCCGTTGGCACTTAGGCGAGCTCCAGAAGGAGAGGCTGGTTTTTCGCTATTTGTGGCCGACCGAGGGAACCAGGCAAAGCGGACACATTACGGCGCAAGAGCCGTTGGCACTTAGGCGAGCTCCAGAAGGAGAGGCTGATTTTTCGCCGTTTGTGGCCGACCGAGGGAACCAGGCAAAGCGGACACATTACGGCGCAAGAGCCGTTGGCACTTAGGCGAGCTCCAGAAGGAGAGGCTGGTTTTTCGCTATTTGTGGCCGACCGAGGGAACCAGGCAAAGCGGACACATTACGGCGCAAGAGCCGTTGGCACTTAGGCGAGCTCCAGAAGGAGAGGCTGGTTTTTCGCCGTTTGTGGCCGACCGAGGGAACCAGGCAAAGCGGACACATTACGGCGCAAGAGCCGTTGGCACTTAGGCGAGCTCCAGAAGGAGAGGCTGGTTTTTCGCTATTTGTGGCCGACCGAGGGAACCAGGCAAAGCGGACACATTACGGCGCAAGAGCCGTTGGCACTTAGGCGAGCTCCAGAAGGAGAGGCTGATTTTTCGCCGTTTGTGGCCGACCGAGGGAACCAGGCAAAGCGGACACATTACGGCGCAAGAGCCGTTGGCACTTAGGCGAGCTCCAGAAGGAGAGGCTGGTTTTTCGCTATTTGTGGCCGACCGAGGGAACCAGGCAAAGCGGACACATTACGGCGCAAGAGCCGTTGGCACTTAGGCGAGCTCCAGAAGGAGAGGCTGGTTTTTCGCTATTTGTGGCCCGACCGAGGGAACCAGGCAAAGCGGACACATTACGGCGCAAGAGCCGTTGGCACTTAGAAAATATTCGCCAAAGTTGGCACGAGCTCCAGAAGGAGAGGCTGATTTTTCGCTATTTGTGGCCGACCGAGGGAACCAGGCAAAGCGGACACATTACGGCGCAAGAGCCGTTGGCACTTAGGCGAGCTCCAGAAGGAGAGGCTGGTTTTTCGCCGTTTGTGGCCGACCGAGGGAACCAGGCAAAGCGGACACATTACGGCGCAAGAGCCGTTGGCACTTAGGCGAGCTCCAGAAGGAGAGGCTGGTTTTTCGCTATTTGTGGCCGACCGAGGGAACCAGGCAAAGCGGACACTTTACGGCGCAAGAGCCGTTGGCACTTAGAAAATATTCGCCAAAGTTGGCACGAGCTCCAGAATGAGAGGCTGATTTTTCGCCGTTTGTGGCCGACCGAGGGAACCAGGCAAAGCGGACACATTACGGCGCAAGAGCCGTCGGCACTTAGGCGAGCTCCAGAAGGAGAGGCTGATTTTTTCGCTATTTGTGGCCGACCGAGGGAACCAGGCAAAGCGGACACATTACGGCGCAAGAGCCGTTGGCACTTAGAAAATATTCGCCAAAGTTGGCACGAGCTCCAGAATGAGAGGCTGATTTTTCGCCGTTTGTGGCCGACCGAGGGAACCAGACAAAGCGGACACATTACGGCGCAAGAGCCGTTGGCACTTAGGCGAGCTCCAGAAGGAGAGGCTGATTTTTCGCTATTTGTGGCCGACCGAGGGAACCAGGCAAAGCGGACACTTTACGGCGCAAGAGCCGTTGGCACTTAGAAAATATTCGCCAAAGTTGGCACGAGCTCCAGAAGGAGAGGCTGATTTTTCGCCGTTTGTGGCCGACCGAGGGAACCAGACAAAGCGGACACATTACGGCGCAAGAGCCGTTGGCACTTAGGCGAGCTCCAGAAGGAGAGGCTGATTTTTCGCTATTTGTGGCCGACCGAGGGAACCAGGCAAAGCGGACACTTTACGGCGCAAGAGCCGTTGGCACTTAGAAAATATTCGCCAAAGTTGGCACGAGCTCCAGAAGGAGAGGCTGATTTTTCGCCGTTTGTGGCCGACCGAGGGAACCAGACAAAGCGGACACATTACGGCGCAAGAGCCGTTGGCACTTAGGCGAGCTCCAGAAGGAGAGGCTGATTTTTCGCTATTTGTGGCCGACCGAGGGAACCAGGCAAAGCGGACACTTTACGGCGCAAGAGCCGTTGGCACTTAGAAAATATTCGCCAAAGTTGGCACGAGCTCCAGAAGGAGAGGCTGATTTTTCGCCGTTTGTGGCCGACCGAGGGAACCAGACAAAGCGGACACATTACGGCGCAAGAGCCGTTGGCACTTAGGCGAGCTCCAGAAGGAGAGGCTGATTTTTCGCTATTTGTGGCCGACCGAGGGAACCAGGCAAAGCGGACACTTTACGGCGCAAGAGCCGTTGGCACTTAGAAAATATTCTGAAATTCTCACCGACCTCCGTGGTGGAGAGGCCGAATTTTCGACATTCGTGGCCGACCGGGGAACCGTCGCCACTCGGACAACTTGTGCGGCAGCCCTCGGTGATTTTAGGACCGCTTTTTCACCCTCGCTGTCCGACCGGAGAACCGTCGTAGCTCGGACAGTTCGTGTGCCAGCATCCGCTGGCACTTAGAAAATTTTAAAAAAGAAAAAAATAGTCTTCTGCATATACGTTCTGACTATATTTTGCGATTAGGGGGTAAAGGTAATGAGTACAGTGACTAGGGGGACCAACTCATCGTACTCTGGCGCACCAACACGCCAAGGTTGGTACTGCACTTAGGCTGATTTTTGCGCTATTCGCGGCCGACCGGGGAACCAGCGCGGAGCGGACACATTACGGCGAATGAGCCGTTGGCACTTAGAAAATTTTTGAGCTTTTTTCGAACTTCCGTGAGGCTGATTTTGCGCTATTCGCGGCCGACCGGGGAACCAGCGCGGAGCGGACACATTACGGCGAATGAGCCGTTGGCACTTAGAAAATTTTTGAGCTTTTTTCGAACTTCCGTGAGGCTGATTTTGCGCTATTCGCGGCCGACCGGGGAACCAGCGCGGAGCGGACACATTACGGCGAATGAGCCGTTGGCACTTAGAAAATTTTTGAGCTTTTTTCGGACTTCCGTGTGGAGCTTTGGGGCCGTTCCGCCTAACTTTTTATGCCCGATTAGGCTTCCAGGGAGGCGGCTAAGCATTATTGACCAATCATGGAGCTTTTTTGGGACTTCCGTGTGGAGCTTTGGGGCCGTTCCGCCTAACTTTTTATGCCCGATTAGGCTTCCAGGGAGGCGGCTAAGCATTATTGACCAATCATGGAGCTTTTTTGGGACTTCCGTGTGGAGCTTTGGGGCCGTTCCGCCTAGCTTTTTATGCCCGATTAGGCTTCCAGGGAGGCGGCTAAGCATTATTGACCAATCATGGAGCTTTTTTGGGACTTCCGTGTGGAGCTTTGGGGCCGTTCCGCCTAGCTTTTTATGCCCGGTTAGGCTTCCAGGGAGGCGGCTAAGCATTATTGACCAATCATGGAGCTTTTTTTGGACTTCCGTGTGGAGCTTTGGGGCCGTTCCGCCTAGCTTTTTATGCCCGATTAGGCTTCCAGGGAGGCGGCTAAGCATTATTGACCAATCATGGAGCTTTTTTGGGACTTCCGTGTGGAGCTTTGGGGCCGTTCCGCCTAGCTTTTTATGCCCGATTAGGCTTCCAGGGAGGCGGCTAAGCATTATTGACCAATCATGGAGCTTTTTTGGGACTTCCGTGTGGAGCTTTGGGGCCGTTCCGCCTAGCTTTTTATGCCCGATTAGGCTTCCAGGGAGGCGGCTAAGCATTATTGACCAATCATGGAGCTTTTTTGGGACTTCCAGCCGGTGCTTTGGGGGCCTTCCCCCTCACTTTCTACGCCCGATTGGGCTTCCAGGGACGCGGCTAAGCATTTTTAACAGAAATGGAGCTTTTTGCGGAGCTCCAGCCGGTGCCACCGGCAGGCCGTGCACGCGGACGAGATGACCGAAAGAAGCTCCAGGAGAGCGGATGGACGCTTTTTAAGCACCGAGGCGGAGATCGCGGAGCTTTAATAGACTTCCAGCGGGCCCAAAGCGGCCAGGCAGACGGCGCAGCGCGACCTGGTACCTCGCACGGGACGCATCGCCCCCCCCGCGCACAGTTCCAGGGGGCCGGGATGACGTTTCAAAGCTGCCGCTGCAGCTGCGGCGGGGAGTGGCCTCCCTCCGGTGGACACGACGAGTAAATGACACCGGCCGCTGACGCAAACCCACGCCGGACAGGAGAGCTCAAAAGCCGGGTAACATTTCAAGGAAGACCCCCCCTGCGCAGACCTCCACTAGGCCGGGATGACTGTTCAGCTGTGGCGGGGAGTGGCCTCCCTCCGGTCGGCACGACGAGTAAATGACACCGGCCGCTGACGCAAACCCACGCCGGACAGGAGAGCTCAAAAGCCGGGTAACATTTCAAGGAAGACCCCCCCTGCGCAGACCTCCACTAGGCCGGGATGACTGTTCAGCTGTGGCGGGGAGTGGCCTCCCTCCGGTCGGCACGACGAGTAAATGACACCGGCCGCTGACGCAAACCCACGCCGGACAGGAGAGCTCAAAAGCCGGGTAACATTTCAAGGAAGACCCCCCCTGCGCAGACCTCCACTAGGCCGGGATGACTGTTCAGCTGTGGCGGGGAGTGGCCTCCCTCCGGTCGGCACGACGAGTAAATGACACCGGCCGCTGACGCAAACCCACGCCGGACAGGAGAGCTCAAAAGCCGGGTAACATTTCAAGGAAGACCCCCCCTGCGCAGACCTCCACTAGGCCGGGATGACTGTTCAGCTGTGGCGGGGAGTGGCCTCCCTCCGGTCGGCACGACGAGTAAATGACACCGGCCGCTGACGCAAACCCACGCCGGACAGGAGAGCTCAAAAGCCGGGTAACATTTCAAGGAAGACCCCCCCTGCGCAGACCTCCACTAGGCCGGGATGACTGTTCAGCTGCGGCGGGGAGTGGCCTCCCTCCGGTCGGCACGACGAGTAAATGACACCGGCCGCTGACGCAAACCCACGCCGGACAGGAGAGCTCAAAAGCCGGGTAACATTTCAAGGAAGACCCCCCCTGCGCAGACCTCCACTAGGCCGGGATGACTGTTCAGCTGTGGCGGGGAGTGGCCTCCCTCCGGTCGGCACGACGAGTAAATGACACCGGCCGCTGACGCAAACCCACGCCGGACAGGAGAGCTCAAAAGCCGGGTAACATTTCAAGGAAGACCCCCCCTGCGCAGACCTCCACTAGGCCGGGATGACTGTTCAGCTGTGGCGGGGAGTGGCCTCCCTCCGGTCGGCACGACGAGTAAATGACACCGGCCGCTGACGCAAACCCACGCCGGACAGGAGAGCTCAAAAGCCGGGTAACATTTCAAGGAAGACCCCCCCTGCGCAGACCTCCACTAGGCCGGGATGACTGTTCAGCTGTGGCGGGGAGTGGCCTCCCTCCGGTCGGCACGACGAGTAAATGACACCGGCCGCTGACGCAAACCCACGCCGGACAGGAGAGCTCAAAAGCCGGGTAACATTTCAAGGAAGACCCCCCCTGCGCAGACCTCCACTAGGCCGGGATGACTGTTCAGCTGTGGCGGGGAGTGGCCTCCCTCCGGTCGGCACGACGAGTAAATGACACCGGCCGCTGACGCAAACCCACGCCGGACAGGAGAGCTCAAAAGCCGGGTAACATTTCAAGGAAGACCCCCCCTGCGCAGACCTCCACTAGGCCGGGATGACTGTTCAGCTGCGGCGGGGAGTGGCCTCCCTCCGGTCGGCACGACGAGTAAATGACACCGGCCGCTGACGCAAACCCACGCCGGACAGGAGAGCTCAAAAGCCGGGTAACATTTCAAGGAAGACCCCCCCTGCGCAGACCTCCACTAGGCCGGGATGACTGTTCAGCTGTGGCGGGGAGTGGCCTCCCTCCGGTCGGCACGACGAGTAAATGACACCGGCCGCTGACGCAAACCCACGCCGGACAGGAGAGCTCAAAAGCCGGGTAACATTTCAAGGAAGACCCCCCCTGCGCAGACCTCCACTAGGCCGGGATGACTGTTCAGCTGTGGCGGGGAGTGGCCTCCCTCCGGTCGGCACGACGAGTAAATGACACCGGCCGCTGACGCAAACCCACGCCGGACAGGAGAGCTCAAAAGCCGGGTAACATTTCAAGGAAGACCCCCCCTGCGCAGACCTCCACTAGGCCGGGATGACTGTTCAGCTGTGGCGGGGAGTGGCCTCCCTCCGGTCGGCACGACGAGTAAATGACACCGGCCGCTGACGCAAACCCACGCCGGACAGGAGAGCTCAAAAGCCGGGTAACATTTCAAGGAAGACCCCCCCTGCGCAGACCTCCACTAGGCCGGGATGACTGTTCAGCTGCGGCGGGGAGTGGCCTCCCTCCGGTCGGCACGACGAGTAAATGACACCGGCCGCTGACGCAAACCCACGCCGGACAGGAGAGCTCAAAAGCCGGGTAACATTTCAAGGAAGACCCCCCCTGCGCAGACCTCCACTAGGCCGGGATGACTGTTCAGCTGTGGCGGGGAGTGGCCTCCCTCCGGTCGGCACGACGAGTAAATGACACCGGCCGCTGACGCAAACCCACGCCGGACAGGAGAGCTCAAAAGCCGGGTAACATTTCAAGGAAGACCCCCCCTGCGCAGACCTCCACTAGGCCGGGATGACTGTTCAGCTGTGGCGGGGAGTGGCCTCCCTCCGGTCGGCACGACGAGTAAATGACACCGGCCGCTGACGCAAACCCACGCCGGACAGGAGAGCTCAAAAGCCGGGTAACATTTCAAGGAAGACCCCCCCTGCGCAGACCTCCACTAGGCCGGGATGACTGTTCAGCTGTGGCGGGGAGTGGCCTCCCTCCGGTCGGCACGACGAGTAAATGACACCGGCCGCTGACGCAAACCCACGCCGGACAGGAGAGCTCAAAAGCCGGGTAACATTTCAAGGAAGACCCCCCCTGCGCAGACCTCCACTAGGCCGGGATGACTGTTCAGCTGCGGCGGGGAGTGGCCTCCCTCCGGTCGGCACGACGAGTAAATGACACCGGCCGCTGACGCAAACCCACGCCGGACAGGAGAGCTCAAAAGCCGGGTAACATTTCAAGGAAGACCCCCCCTGCGCAGACCTCCACTAGGCCGGGATGACTGTTCAGCTGTGGCGGGGAGTGGCCTCCCTCCGGTCGGCACGACGAGTAAATGACACCGGCCGCTGACGCAAACCCACGCCGGACAGGAGAGCTCAAAAGCCGGGTAACATTTCAAGGAAGACCCCCCCTGCGCAGACCTCCACTAGGCCGGGATGACTGTTCAGCTGCGGCGGGGAGTGGCCTCCCTCCGGTCGGCACGACGAGTAAATGACACCGGCCGCTGACGCAAACCCACGCCGGACAGGAGAGCTCAAAAGCCGGGTAACATTTCAAGGAAGACCCCCCCTGCGCAGACCTCCACTAGGCCGGGATGACTGTTCAGCTGCGGCGGGGAGTGGCCTCCCTCCGGTCGGCACGACGAGTAAAGCTATTTAGGAAAATCTGAGATAAATATCACTTGCATAATAATTTGGAACACGGTCCCGTGTTCCAAATTATTATGCAAAATGTATTTAGACACCAGCAATCGCACTTAGATTTGTTTCTTTTTTCTTTCTTTTAGCTTCCATAATGTTACCGGGCGCTGACGCAAACCCACGCCCGGCAGGAGAGCTCAAAAGCCGGGTAACATTTCAAGGAAGACCCCCCCTGCGCAGACCTCCACTAGGCCGGGATGACTGTTCAGCTGCGGCGGGGAGTGGCCTCCCTCCGGTCGGCACGACGAGTAAATGACACCGGCCGCTGACGCAAACCCACGCCGGACAGGAGAGCTCAAAAGCCGGGTAACATTTCAAGGAAGACCCCCCCTGCGCAGACCTCCACTAGGCCGGGATGACTTTTCAAAGCTGCCTCTGCAGCTGCGGCGGGGAGTTGCCTCCCTCCGGTGGACACGACGAGTAAATACACCAGCACTTGCTCTTAGATTTGTTTCTTTTTTCTTTCTTTTAGCTTCCATAATGTTACCGGGCGCTGACGCAAACCCACGCCCGGCAGGAGAGCTCAAAAGCCGGGTAACATTTCAAGGAAGACCCCCCCTGCGCAGACCTCCACTAGGCCGGGATGACTGTTCAGCTGCGGCGGGGAGTGGCCTCCCTCCGGTCGGCACGACGAGTAAAGCTATTTAGGAAAATCTGAGATAAATATCACTTGCATAATAATTTGGAACACGGTCCCGTGTTCCAAATTATTATGCAAAATGTATTTAGACACCAGCAATCGCACTTAGATTTGTTTCTTTTTTCTTTCAGCTTCCATAATGTTACCGGGCGCTGACGCAAACCCACGCCCGGCAGGAGAGCTCAAAAGCCGGGTAACATTTCAAGGAAGACCCCCCCTGCGCAGACCTCCACTAGGCCGGGATGACTGTTCAGCTGCGGCGGGGAGTGGCCTCCCTCCGGTCGGCACGACGAGTAAATGACACCGGCCGCTGACGCAAACCCACGCCGGACAGGAGAGCTCAAAAGCCGGGTAACATTTCAAGGAAGACCCCCCCTGCGCAGACCTCCACTAGGCCGGGATGACTTTTCAAAGCTGCCTCTGCAGCTGCGGCGGGGAGTTGCCTCCCTCCGGTGGACACGACGAGTAAATACACCAGCACTTGCTCTTAGATTTGTTTCTTTTTTCTTTCTTTTAGCTTCCATAATGTTACCGGGCGCTGACGCAAACCCACGCCCGGCAGGAGAGCTCAAAAGCCGGGTAACATTTCAAGGAAGACCCCCCCTGCGCAGACCTCCACTAGGCCGGGATGACTGTTCAGCTGCGGCGGGGAGTGGCCTCCCTCCGGTCGGCACGACGAGTAAAGCTATTTAGGAAAATCTGAGATAAATATCACTTGCATAATAATTTGGAACACGGTCCCGTGTTCCAAATTATTATGCAAAATGTATTTAGACACCAGCAATCGCACTTAGATTTGTTTCTTTTTTCTTTCTTTTAGCTTCCATAATGTTACCGGGCGCTGACGCAAACCCACGCCCGGCAGGAGAGCTCAAAAGCCGGGTAACATTTCAAGGAAGCTATTTAGGAAAATCTGAGATAAATATCCTTTGCATAATAATTTGGAACACGGTCCCGTGTTCCAAATTATTATGCAAAATGTATTTAAGTGTCATAAAGATTACATTTTTTGTTTTTCAAGTACTGAAATCACCCTCAGTCATGGTACAGTCCATGGTAGTCTGCCAGGTGAGCGCAATTGTAGTAATTAACAAGTCTATTTAAGTTCCGCGTTTTTAAGCGTTCGGCCATTTCGTTCAACCATGGGGAGGAAAAAGGATCTCTCTGCTGTCGAGAAGCGTGAAATCGTTCGATGCCTTGGACAAGGTATGCAGACATTCGATATTGCACGAAAGCTTAAGCTGCGACCATCGAACTTTGAAGAAATTCGTCGCTGATTCGGAGCAAACGCGCGTTCGTGCAGACAAAGGCACGACAAGGAAGGTTTCTGCAAGACAAACAAATCGAATCAAGAGGGCGGCTGCAAGCATGCCACTAAAGACGAGCAAACAAATATTCGACGCTGCTGGTGCCAGTGAAGTCCCACGAACGACGAGGTGCAGGATCCTCCAGAGGCTTGCAGTTGTGCGGAAACCCTCCATTCGGCCACCCCTGAACAACGCGAACAAGCAGAAACGGCTGCAGTGGGCCCAGACTTACATGAAGACAAATTTTCAGACAGTCCTGTTCACCGACGAGTGCCGTGCCACCTTGGATGGGCCAGGTAGGGTTTTTTAAGTTTTTCCTTGCACTTTTGAGAGCTCAGGGGATGCTTTGAGAATAATTGTCAATTTCTGTCTATGTGAAGCCCTTTGAGACTGCTTGTGATTTAGGGCTATACAAATAAACTTGATTTGACTTGACTTTACAGATGGATGGAGTCGTGGATGGTTGGTGGACGGCCACGATAGCCCAACAAGGCTGCGGCGTCAGCAGGGAGGTGGCGGAGTGATGTTTTGGGCCGGAATCATGGGGAGAGAGCTGCTTGGCCCCTTTAGGGTCCCTGAAGGCGTCAAAATTACGTCTGTTAACTACGTGGAATTTCTGACTCAACACTTCTGTCCATGGTACAACAGGAAGAACCGTGCTTTCCGTCAAAAGATCATCTTCATGCATGACAATGCACCGTCTCATGCTGCAAGAAATACGTCAACGTCTTTGGCATCTATGGGAATAAAGGGAGAGAAACTGATGGTGTGGCCCCCATGCTCCCCTGACCTCAATCCTATTGAAAACTTGTGGAGCATCGTCAAGCAGAAAATCTACGAAGGTGGGAGGCAGTTCAATTCCAAAGAGCAGCTCTGGCAGGCTATTCTTAGATCCTGCCAAGAAATTCAACCAGAAACTGTACAAAAACTCACAAGTTCAGTGGATGGAAGAATCGTGAAGCTGCTGTTGAACAAAGGGTCCTATGTTAAAATGTAACTTTGTTTTTTATTGAAATAAAGGGTCCTATGTTAAAATGTAACTTGTTTGTCTTTTCTTTGAAATAGCTTTTGATTTCAGTAAATATGACCTCCTAATGCTGTAAATTCTTAAGATGGGCATTTCAGTTCATAAAAACCTATAAAATGTTATAAAACTCTGTTGTGCGTAATAATGTGGAACAGTGCATTTTAAGTTTTTTATTTTTTAAAAATTCTGTGATCATTCGGAGGTTTGTTCAATAAAATTAGAATTCATCAAAATAATGGTTGATGACTTGAAAATTATGCTGACTCATTTTGCATCGACTATTTAGGAAAATCTGAGATAAATGTCACTTGCATAATAATTTGGAACACGGTGTAAGTGCGATTGCTGGTGTATTTACTCGTCGTGTCCACCGGAGGACGGCAAATCCCCGCCGCAGCTGCAGCGGCAGCGCTTAAATGTCTTCCCGGCCGCCTGGAACTCTGCACGGGGCGTGTTTCGTCCCGCGCAGCGGTACCAGATCGCGCTGCGCCGTCAGCCGAGCCGCGCGCGGTCCGCTGGAAGTCTACACTGTGTTCCAAATTATTATGCAAATTGTATTTATGTGTCATAAAGATTACATTTTTTGTTTTTCAATTAAACTCATGGATGGTATTACGTGTCAGGGCTCTTTGGATCACTGAGATCAATCTCAGACACCGGGGATCATTACCGGCCAGTTGAGCCCAAATTAAGGAAAAACTACTTAAGAATGGTGTTCCACATTATTAAGCAGATAATTTGAAGTTCGCTTTGAGCAGTGGCGGACGCCAACCCACGACCGGTGGGAGAGCTCGGAGGGCGGATGGGCTTTCAAGGAAGCCCCCAGGCCGGTCCCACTCGCACTTAGAATTTTTTTTTTTTTTGGCTTCCATAATGTACCGGGCGCGGACGCGAAACCCACGCCGGGCAGGAGAGCTCGAAAGGCGGCTAAGCATTCAAGGAAGCACCGTCTGGAGCTTCAGAGCCGTTCCGCCTGACTTTTAACGTAGAGTACCGGGCGCAAACCACTAACTCAAGCCCGGCATGGCAGCTCGAAAGGCGGCTAAGCATTCAAGGAAGCACCGTCTGGAGCTTCAGAGCCGTTCCGCCTGACTTTTAACGTAGAGTACCGGGCGCAAACCACAACTCAAGCCCGGCATGGCAGCTCGAAAGGCGGCTAAGCATTCAAGGAAGCACCGTCTGGAGCTTCAGAGCCGTTCCGCCTGACTTTTAACGTAGAGTACCGGGCGCAAACCACTAACTCAAGCCCGGCATGGCAGCTCGAAAGGCGGCTAAGCATTCAAGGAAGCACCGTCTGGAGCTTCAGAGCCGTTCCGCCTGACTTTTAACGTAGAGTACCGGGCGCAAACCACTAACTCAAGCCCGGCATGGCAGCTCGAAAGGCGGCTAAGCATTCAAGGAAGCACCGTCTGGAGCTTCAGAGCCGTTCCGCCTGACTTTTAACGTAGAGTACCGGGCGCAAACCACTAACTCAAGCCCGGCATGGCAGCTCGAAAGGCGGCTAAGCATTCAAGGAAGCACCGTCTGGAGCTTCAGAGCCGTTCCGCCTGACTTTTAACGTAGAGTACCGGGCGCAAACCACTAACTCAAGCCCGGCATGGCAGCTCGAAAGGCGGCTAAGCATTCAAGGAAGCACCGTCTGGAGCTTCAGAGCCGTTCCGCCTGACTTTTAACGTAGAGTACCGGGCGCAAACCACTAACTCAAGCCCGGCATGGCAGCTCGAAAGGCGGCTAAGCATTCAAGGAAGCACCGTCTGGAGCTTCAGAGCCGTTCCGCCTGACTTTTAACGTAGAGTACCGGGCGCAAACCACTAACTCAAGCCCGGCATGGCAGCTCGAAAGGCGGCTAAGCATTCAAGGAAGCACCGTCTGGAGCTTCAGAGCCGTTCCGCCTGACTTTTAACGTAGAGTACCGGGCGCAAACCACTAACTCAAGCCCGGCATGGCAGCTCGAAAGGCGGCTAAGCATTCAAGGAAGCACCGTCTGGAGCTTCAGAGCCGTTCCGCCTGACTTTTAACGTAGAGTACCGGGCGCAAACCACTAACTCAAGCCCGGCATGGCAGCTCGAAAGGCGGCTAAGCATTCAAGGAAGCACCGTCTGGAGCTTCAGAGCCGTTCCGCCTGACTTTTAACGTAGAGTACCGGGCGCAAACCACTAACTCAAGCCCGGCATGGCAGCTCGAAAGGCGGCTAAGCATTCAAGGAAGCACCGTCTGGAGCTTCAGAGCCGTTCCGCCTGACTTTTAACGTAGAGTACCGGGCGCAAACCACTAACTCAAGCCCGGCATGGCAGCTCGAAAGGCGGCTAAGCATTCAAGGAAGCACCGTCTGGAGCTTCAGAGCCGTTCCGCCTGACTTTTAACGTAGAGTACCGGGCGCAAACCACTAACTCAAGCCCGGCATGGCAGCTCGAAAGGCGGCTAAGCATTCAAGGAAGCACCGTCTGGAGCTTCAGAGCCGTTCCGCCTGACTTTTAACGTAGAGTACCGGCGCAAACCACTAACTCAAGCCCGGCATGGCAGCTCGAAAGGCGGCTAAGCATTCAAGGAAGCACCGTCTGGAGCTTCAGAGCCGTTCCGCCTGACTTTTAACGTAGAGTACCGGGCGCAAACCACTAACTCAAGCCCGGCATGGCAGCTCGAAAGGCGGCTAAGCATTCAAGGAAGCACCGTCTGGAGCTTCAGAGCCGTTCCGCCTGACTTTTAACGTAGAGTACCGGGCGCAAACCACTAACTCAAGCCCGGCATGGCAGCTCGAAAGGCGGCTAAGCATTCAAGGAAGCACCGTCTGGAGCTTCAGAGCCGTTCCGCCTGACTTTTAACGTAGAGTACGACGGGCGCAAACCACTAACTCAAGCCCGGCATGGCAGCTCGAAAGGCGGCTAAGCATTCAAGGAAGCACCGTCTGGAGCTTCAGAGCCGTTCCGCCTGACTTTTAACGTAGAGTACCGGGCGCAAACCACTAACTCAAGCCCGGCATGGCAGCTCGAAAGGCGGCTAAGCATTCAAGGAAGCACCGTCTGGAGCTTCAGAGCCGTTCCGCCTGACTTTTAACGTAGAGTACCGGGCGCAAACCACTAACTCAAGCCCGGCATGGCAGCTCGAAAGGCGGCTAAGCATTCAAGGAAGCACCGTCTGGAGCTTCAGAGCCGTTCCGCCTGACTTTTAACGTAGAGTACCGGGCGCAAACCACTAACTCAAGCCCGGCATGGCAGCTCGAAAGGCGGCTAAGCATTCAAGGAAGCGACGCCGGCCGGTCCGCGGGCCAAATAGGGTCCAGTAAAGTACCGGGCGCAAACCACTAACTCAAGCCCGGCATGGCAGCTCGAAAGGCGGCTAAGCATTCAAGGAAGCGACGCCGGCCGGTCCGCGGGCCAAATAGGGTCCAGTAAAGTACCGGGCGCAAACCACTAACTCAAGCCCGGCATGGCAGCTCGAAAGGCGGCTAAGCATTCAAGGAAGCGACGCCGGCCGGTCCGCGGGCCAAATAGGGTCCAGTAAAGTACCGGGCGCAAACCACTAACTCAAGCCCGGCATGGCAGCTCGAAAGGCGGCTAAGCATTCAAGGAAGCGACGCCGGCCGGTCCGCGGCCAAATAGGGTCCAGTAAAGTACCGGGCGCAAACCACTAACTCAAGCCCGGCATGGCAGCTCGAAAGGCGGCTAAGCATTCAAGGAAGCGACGCCGGCCGGTCCGCGGGCCAAATAGGGTCCAGTAAAGTACCGGGCGCAAACCACTAACTCAAGCCCGGCATGGCAGCTCGAAAGGCGGCTAAGCATTCAAGGAAGCGACGCCGGCCGGTCCGCGGGCCAAATAGGGTCCAGTAAAGTACCGGGCGCAAACCACTAACTCAAGCCCGGCATGGCAGCTCGAAAGGCGGCTAAGCATTCAAGGAAGCGACGCCGGCCGGTCCGCGGGCCAAATAGGGTCCAGTAAAGTACCGGGCGCAAACCACTAACTCAAGCCCGGCATGGCAGCTCGAAAGGCGGCTAAGCATTCAAGGAAGCGACGCCGGCCGGTCCGCGGGCCAAATAGGGTCCAGTAAAGTACCGGGCGCGGCCACTAACGCCTTGTGGCGGTCGCCTTGTGGCGGTCGGGGGGTGGCGGTCGGGGCTGGCGCTTGGGGCCGGTGGCGGTCGCCTTGTGGCGGTCGCCTTGTGGCGGTCGGGGGGTGGCGGTCGGGGCTGGCGCTTGGGGCCAGTGGCGGTCGCCTTGTGGCGGTCGCCTTGTGGCGGTCGCCTTGTGGCGGTCGCCTTGTGGCGGTCGCCTTGTGGCGGTCGGGGGGTGGCGGTCGGGGCTGGCGCTTGGGGCCAGTGGCGGTCGCCTTGTGGCGGTCGCCTTGTGGCGGTCGCCTTGTGGCGGTCGCCTTGTGGCGGTCGCCTTGTGGCGGTCGGGGGGTGGCGGTCGGGGCTGGCGCTTGGGGCCAGTGGC
>NW_026872239.1:0-2500 GCF_033458585.1 Syngnathus typhle | reverse complement strand
GCCGGGAGCAGACGGCCCGTCCCCGGAGGGGGTGTTCGTTCACGTGCGGACGCCGGGAGCAGGCGGCCGTCACGCGATTCTGCCAACCGTTCCTACCGGCCTGTGTTTAAGGAGGCGGCCGGTCCTCCGTCCTTGGATGGATAAGATTCGCAGATTTTCGCCCGGCCTGTGTTTAAGGAGGCGGCCGGTTCCCTCCTTCCTTCCTTTCTTGGATGTATAACATTCGCAGATTTCGCCCGGCCGGTGGTTTAAGGAGGCGGCCGGTCCTCCCTCCTTGGATGTATAACATTCGCAGATTTTCGCCCGGCCTATGTTTAGTGAGGCGACCGGTCCTCCCTCCTTGGATGTATAACATTCGCATATTTTCGCCCGGCCGGTGGTTTAAGGAGGCGGCCGGTCCTCCCTCCTTGGATGTATAACATTCGCAGATTTTCGCCCGGCCTATGTTTAGTGAGGCGACCGGTCCTCCGTGGAGAGCGACCCGCAAGTGGGGAGGAACCGTCCACCCAACGCCGGCGCGAGCCGGGGCCGGTGGGGGGCCCTACCAAGGCGGGTCTCATTGCTGTCGGTCAGTTCGGGAGAAGGTGGGGGTACTCGGAGGCCCGCCGGGAGCAGACGGGGGTCCGGAAGGTGAGGGGGTGAAGGACGGCGGTCGGGAGCAGACGGCCGTCCCCGGGGAGGGGGTGTTCGTTCACGTGCGGACGCCGGGAGCAGGCGGCCGTCACGCAATTCTGCCAACCGTTCCCACCGGCCTGTGTTTAAGGAGGCGGCCGGGTCCTCCACGAGAAGAATTCTGCCAAACGTTCCACCGGCCTGTGTTTAAGGAGGCGGCCGGTCCTCCCCGTCGTTCCGCCGGCTTGTGTTTAAGGAGGCGGCCGGTCCTCCACGAGAAGAATTCTGCCAAACGTTCCACCGGCCTGTGTTTAAGGAGGCGGCCGGTCCTCCCCGTCGTTCCGCCGGCTTGTGTTTAAGGAGGCGGCCGGTCCTCCACTATTCCTTCCTTGGATGGAAAGCATGTAGCACTTTGAAAATTTTCGAGCACTGTGACACTTTGAAAATTTTCGAGAGTTTTTGTACTTAGAAATTTTTCGCTCTTGCACTTCCAGAGTGCTTTGCGGTAGCTCCTAGGTTCGCTGTCCGAGCATGTGAACACTTTTTGGGGGGGAACACATCGCTAGAGACACCAGCCGCCTGGTTCTCGGGGCCAAAACTTGTGTTCCCCACACTCGTTCTGACTATATTTTGCGATTTGGGGGTAAAGGTAATGAGTACAGTGACTAGGGGGACCAACTCATCGTACTCTGGCGCACCAACAGACCAAAGCTGGTACTGCACTTACCCCTGGTACCCCAACGCCTGGTACCTGACGGGCGAGAGGCTGATTTTTCGCTATTTGCGGCCGACCGAGGGAACCAGACAAAGCGGACACTTTACGGCGCAAGAGCCGTTGGCACTTAGAAATTTTTCGACAAAGTTGGCGCGAGCTCCAGAAGGAGAGGCTGATTTTTCGCTATTTGTGGCCCCGACCGAGGGAACCAGGCAAAGCGGACACTTTACGGCGCAAGAGCCGTTGGCACTTAGAAATTTTTTGACAAAGTTGGCGCGAGCTCCAGAAGGAGAGGCTGATTTTTCGCTATTTGTGGCCGACCGAGGGAACCAGGCAAAGCGGACACTTTACGGCGCAAGAGCCGTTGGCACTTAGAAAATATTCGCCAAAGTTGGCACGAGCTCCAGAAGGAGAGGCTGATTTTTCGCTATTTGTGGCCGACCGAGGGAACCAGACAAAGCGGACACATTACGGCGCAAGAGCCGTTGGCACTTAGAAAATATTCGCCAAAGTTGGCACGAGCTCCAGAAGGAGAGGCTGATTTTTCGCTATTTGTGGCCGACCGAGGGAACCAGACAAAGCGGACACTTTACGGCGCAAGAGCCGTTGGCACTTGCGCGAGCTCCAGAAGGAGAGGCTGATTTTTCGCTATTTGTGGCCGACCGAGGGAACCAGACAAAGCGGACACATTACGGCGCAAGAGCCGTTGGCACTTAGAAAATATTCGCCAAAGTTGGCACGAGCTCCAGAAGGAGAGGCTGATTTTTCGCTATTTGTGGCCGACCGAGGGAACCAGACAAAGCGGACACTTTACGGCGCAAGAGCCGTTGGCACTTGCGCGAGCTCCAGAAGGAGAGGCTGATTTTTCGCTATTTGTGGCCGACCGAGGGAACCAGACAAAGCGGACACTTTACGGCGCAAGAGCCGTTGGCACTTAGAAAATATTCGCCAAAGTTGGCACGAGCTCCAGAAGGAGAGGCTGATTTTTCGCCGTTTGTGGCCGACCGAGGGAACCAGACAAAGCGGACACTTTACGGCGCAAGAGCCGTTGGCACTTAGGCGAGCTCCAGAAGGAGAGGCTGATTTTTCGCTATTTGTGGCCGACCGAGGGAACCAGGCAAAGCGGACACATTACGGCGGCAAGAGCCGTTGGCACTTAGAAAATATTCGCCA